>NW_025919461.1:0-30108 GCF_907164915.1 Impatiens glandulifera | reverse complement strand
GTTTTTTTTTTTATGAAAAATGTCAACTTTTTATTGAAAAGAATGCAAGATGCATTCAAACGTTAAGAAACATATATAAGGTTACTTATAGAGGCATGTTTAGTTATCACAGGGTTCTAGGTTGCAGCAGTATTTATAGTTTGCTAGCACAACATCAATTACTGGAGTGGAAGTTGTTCAAGATTACATAGATGTAGAGCTAACCAACCAATACAACAACAATTTTGAACTAGGCCTTTAAACCATCAATTATAGCACCAGTAAACTTAGTAAATATGGAGCTAGACAATGAAACTAGTTTACAACAAATAGCTAAGAGAAATAAAACAGAGGAATCAGTAGGAAACAACCACGGCCAGTTGGTAACCCTAGCCAACTAGAAATACAGTCCAGACCACAACAAATGGTGAGTTTTCATCAACGACAGTACAAGTCATCTCGTGTAAGCCAATATAAGTGCCTGAAAAGAAGTATTTTCATGTAGACCAATATAAGAAATTAATGTTTCATATTTATTGATTAAACAATTGTGAGTGTCTTGACATTTGGATGTTCAGTGGTTCACTTGAAAGTGACATCATTACAAATTAGAAGATGTGCGGTGATATTTTATTTAGAAATACTATGAAATCTTTCTCAGGAGTTATTCTCTTTGAGATCTCACATGGAGAATTCTGTCTTTTCAGGTTATTGTGTCAAGGATGAGATATATATCATCACAAACAGATCGTACCATTCGCTTTGTGGGACTATCAACAGCCTTGGCAAATGCCCAGTATGCTTTTAGTGCTAGATCACTTTTCTTTTGTCTTTGAACATTTGATTTTCTCTCTTTGTTGGATCTCACTTCTGTGCCTGTTTTACATAATTTATCTTCTAAATTCTCATTAAGCATTACACTATGCCTTAGTTCAATTTAAGATGAGCTTAATTCTAATGTGCAATAACTAATGGTTAGTCTTGAATGTTTTAAAATTACAACTTCTGACGGAATCTGTTAGTATTGTTGTCTTCCTTCTCTTCTAGGCCCACTCTATAATGGGAAGATGTTTTACCTTAAAAATGGAAACAAACTACAGTTTTCTTCATAGAATATATAGTAATCTGATTCTGTAAATCTAACTTGTAATTTAATTTTTTTTGTGTGTGTATTTAGTGATTTAGCTAACTGGCTGGGTGTTCCAGAACCTGGATTGTTCAATTTCAAGCCTAGCGTGAGGCCTGTGCCTCTTGAAGTTCATATTCAGGCAAGTGGCTTCACTATTTCACATTTTTGCACTTCAAATCCCGATCTCTCTTTTATGCCATTTATATTATGTGCCATATCCTTTATTCCCGGTAATGTGTTTCACTATTGCAAAGAGAATTCAAAGTAAAAGCAGTTCATCCTTCATGATTACCTGAGAAAATCAAGGAGGGTTATGATGGTTGTACACAACCATGATGATAGGGGATTCCTTAGTAGAAGGCTTAGGAAGATCATTGCAGTTTTTCCCTCATATTACTAATATATTTTGAAAGTTCAGGACCTAATATACCATTTTAAGCATGATGACGGCTCTGTAGTCTGGAATATAAATAATGATTGGTTATGTATGAATATATGTTTCATGAGCACGCGAATACAAGTGGTATTAGAACAATTCTTGAATGCTGTATTTATCGGGAGGAAAATACACCTCTACCATGTTAAATTAAATAAAAGTCACACCACACTTTCCAGAAGCTATTGTGCATTGCAATAGCAAATATATGTCAAAAGAAGGCTATACAATCCCAAACACAACACTACAAAAGGCAGGCATTATCAGAAGCATAAGTTGGGGGCAGATTCCCCAATTAGAATTGGCTTGTGTAAAGAGTGGGGGTTGGAGGAGGCTACTATCCATTCTAGAAGATGAGTTGGTGTTCTTCGTTGGTCATATATCAAAGTAGGAAAGGTTGAAGTATTCTTCTACAATGGTTTTCTAGTTGCAAGCGTGTTAGAAAATTGCTAGGTCTGATGCACTGGACACTTAATGCATAAGGCTGGTTAGGGTATCACAAACATCCTTTATCTTATGTAAAACAAGGCTAGAGAGAAGCCTTAGTATTTTACTTTTATATTTATATGTAGATTTGAGGGCAACAAGCTTGTCATTTAGTGTTTGCAAGCCCTATTATTTTATTTAATACTGGCATTGTCTTATCACCTAATTTCCAATTACTATTTTTGAACAAAATATTTTGGGTGTGGCCTGTTCTTCCAGTTCTACATAGACAAATACCTTCTCAAGTCTTAATAATGTAATGAATGTTTACATCTTCCGCTAATGCATGCAAGGTTTATCACATTTATAATTATTTCATTGTATCCATGGATGAACTTTCACCTATTGCTTCAGGGATATCCAGGGAAGTATTACTGCCCTCGAATGAATAGCATGAACAAGCCCTCATACGCTGCTATATGCACCCATTCTCCTACCAAACCTGTTTTAATATTTGTATCTTCTAGACGACAAACAAGGTTTACAGCACTAGATCTAATTCAGGTAGGAGACATCATCTGCACTGGAAAATTAGTAAGAGTGCAATTAGTAGATCAACATTTATAATGCAATGACAACTGTTGTGTACTTTCTTGTTATGAAGTTTGCTGCTTCAGATGAACAGCCAAGACAGTTTCTGAATATCCCAGAAGATGCACTACAGATGGTTCTATCACAGGTTACTGATCAGAATTTAAGGCACACCCTACAATTTGGTATTGGATTGCATCATGCAGGACTGAATGACAAGGATAGGTCTTTGGTTGAGGAACTTTTTGGGAACAATAAAATCCAGGTTGCAACTAATTTCGTAATCGTATATTCATGATGTTATTGATCAATCTTGCACATTATTTCTGTTGAGGTAACTTTTTCTCTTTTTCTCTATTCTTTCTGTATAATGTTTCAGGTATTAGTTTGTACTAGTACATTGGCATGGGGTGTTAACCTCCCAGCACATCTGGTTATTATCAAGGTATGTATAATCGAACTAGCCTTTGGAATCTGTTTTAAACATTTTTTAAATCTTACCCAAATTGATTTTGGATCATAGAGAGAATCAGAGTGAGTGCTAACACCATTTATCTATTTATCAAGGAAGAACTGTGTAATCTGATTACAATAATTGATTAAAGATACAAACCATTGAGACCCATAAGCATTTGACACAGTAGTAGTTGATTAAATACAAAAAGATGAACTTCTATTATTGATAGGAAAGGATACACAAGTATAAAGGACAATTCACAAACTTCACTATGACATTCAGAAATATCTAATTGTTGGTACAAGTTGGTAAACATGACTTAGGTGTAGATAGTGTAGCCAAAATACATCTTTACTGAAGAGAAATGAAGAAAGACAATGACAAAGTCCTCTTTAATTCAAGTGTATATGGTACAAATAGGTTTAAGATTCAGGGGTAGACAATCCGTCGGTGGAGAGACAACTATTCATCTTCTAGAAATAATTAGTAGTTAGAAGTAGTTATCTGAAAATATTAACTAAGTCCTTGTACTTTTATTTTAGTTACAAATGAGTCTGGTTAGTTATGCCAGCTCATTAATTGCTTTGATTTGTTAGTTATAACAAACCTGACCATATTTTATAAATAGGCCGATTGATCAAAGGAATAGATATCAGATATTTTTGATTGAGTTGAAGTCGTTAGTTTCTCACCTCCTCCTTCAGTTAGTCGATCTCCTGAATCATAAAACCCTATTGGTTCGGTATATTGATGGCTTCCCATCTTAGTGAGTCGAATCTTACTCCTTGAGTTTTGATCCTTTAAAAAACAGTAAGATGGGGGAACAATAATGCTGTTTAAGATCATGGATATAAGTTAAACATGTGATGCCTCTTACAATGTCATTTTGGGAAACTACATTGTGGATGGAAACAAGGTTGGCTGATAGTTTTGGTACATGAAGAGAATTTTTAAGGTTTGTTAGGGTATTGGATATTATATTATGTGTGGGATTTGAATAATATCTCATAATATAATACTAATGTGATATCATTTGATGTTGGTACTATATATCTTTCTTAGAGAACTTAAGCATGCAGATGGCTGACCACTGTCTATTTCCACATGACATGTTTACCACATCTGGTATCTTTAACAAATTTGCTACTTTATTTGCAGGGTACTGAATTCTATGATGCAAAAGCAAAACGTTATGTGGATTTTCCAATTACAGATATCTTGCAAATGATGGGTCGTGCTGGTCGGCCACAATACGACCAGCATGGTAAAGCTGTTATTCTGGTTCATGAACCTAAAAAGAGCTTCTACAAAAAGGTTGCAATGAACTTCATCTTGTGCAGTTAAGGTCTTGGGCCATTCTCTATGCTATTTAATTGATGTTCTTTCTTTGCAGTTTCTATATGAACCTTTCCCTGTCGAAAGTAGTCTCAAAGACCAATTGCATAATCATCTAAATGCTGAGATAGTTTCTGGGACAATTTGTCATAAGGAAGATGCAGTGCATTACCTCACTTGGACTTATCTCTTCCGCAGACTGGTATTTATCTGTCTATTTCTTGGACATGCTCTATGAGATGTCCTCGTATATATGTGCTGATGAAATTTAAGTTTCACAAGTGGGAGGCAGAAAATTTCCTGTAACAGATAGCTAATACTTAGAGTCTCTTATCAAATTGTGATGCTCATAGCAACACCAGACTGATATCTCCAAGCTTTTTTGTTGATGATTAACCAATTCTTGATGTAAATTGACTATATCTGTGTAACCATGGCCTTTTCTTTGTGCATTTCTCGTTGCATTTAAAATATCTCATGAACAAAAATGTATGTTGTTCTGCCATGGACCAGTGAATAGCTCTTCTAAATTAGAGCAAACTTTTGGGCCGCAGTCAGTTCGGCTTTATTTATTACATGCATTTATTACCTTGCCAAGAAAGGATAGATAAATAATTCACCTAAGACACTTGTGTGGAAGGGTATCCAGAGGACAGGGGATGCAACTCTTGGAGATACCAAAAATAAATAATGCCAGTATTTTATAATCAAACATTCTGAATTTCTAAAATGAGATCAATGGCAAGATTTCTATACAATGATTTTTACAACATCCTTTACACGAACTTCTAAAACTGGTCTGTAAGTCTATAAAGTTCGATTTATTTGAGAAACAGTTTTGATTTGGAATAAGAGACAGGGTTTGGTTTGAAGTATAACAAAGTCTACTTATTATGCAAAAGAAAGTGTGATTTAAGTAATCATTTCCTTTTTCTTTTTAATTAAACTATTTTAGGAGATAGATATGAATAGGTGTTTTTTTTTTTCCTTTGGTAACAGATGTGAACAAGTTCATTTCATTAATGAGGCATTTAATTAAGAATCACTTGATATGGATATATAGTTATTAGAGTTTTAGTATGCCTTAAAAAATGTGTATTGTTTGGTATGGTATAGTCATCCTTATTTTACTTTAAATTTTCTTTATTCAATATCTGTCTCATAGATGGTCAACCCTGCTTATTATGGCTTGGAGGAAACTGAATCTGGAAGTATCAGTTCTTACTTGTCAAGGTAATAGTGTGGTTTGTCCCTTGTTTAATTGCAGTATTTGACTTCTCTCTTTTGCAACTATAGTAATCTGAATTTTTTGTAGCCTGGTTGAGAGCACATTTGAGGATTTGGAGGACAGTGGATGTATAAAGATCGATGATGATGGTGTGGCGCCTATGATGTTGGGTTCAGTTGCATCTCAATATTATCTTAGTTACTTAACTGTGTCGCTGTTTGGTTCAAATATTGGTCCAGACACTTCTCTTGAAGTAAAACTTCTGACCAATAATTTCTTTAGTTTTGTATGTTTTCCTCTATGAGTACCTCTTTCAATGTTAAATTTCTACCTTAGGTTTTCCTTCACATACTGTCTGGTGCATCTGAATATAACGAGCTCCCTGTGCGGCATAATGAGGTGGTTTCCTATCTGAGATAATTCTGCATTCCATTATGTGTTGTATATTATAATTCTGAATGCAAGATACATATACTTGATGCTGGTAGGAAAACTACAATGAAGAACTATCAAAGAAACTTCCACTTATGGTGGATAAGAATCGCCTTGATGATCCACATGTTAAAGCAAATTTACTTTTTCAGGTTAGCACCGATTTTTCTTTTATCTCTGAAGACAATATTTTGATCTCTTCTCATCTTATCATCCCTTCAACATGTTGTTCTTGTATTCTCACATGGTTTCTTTTATGTTTGATGGTTCGCCTACAGGCCCACTTTTCTCAGCTAGAACTACCAATCAGTGATTATGTGACCGACCTGAAGTCTGTTTTGGATCAAAGCATACGTATCATTCAAGCAATGATAGATATATGTGCTAATAGTGGGTGGCTCACAAGTACATTGAATTGTATGCGTCTTCTACAAATGGTCATGCAGGTAGCTTTTTTATTTGCTGCATCTCCCCTTAACAAATGTAATCACATAAAATTACCATCCATATAGTAAGTATCTATGTCATGTAGAAACAAAACAAAAGAAAAAAAGAGATTGAATTAACTTACTTAATGGATATCATCTATATATTGGATACCATAACATAATAGTATCTTAACTATTCTCAATCATATTATGAGAGATTATTCTATTACAAGCCTAGTAAATTATATGAAGATATATAAATTTATGACCAGGTCTTGTATCCTTTAAAAAACAAACAAATATGGCAGTATTGTTGTTGTAGTTTGTGTTGGATTGATTTATTAATGTGACATACTACTTTATATTATTATACATTAATACTCTGATGTTAAAATCTGTCTTGAAACTATTCTATTGCATTTGGCATGCTTCCATCTCATGCTTATCCGGGGGAACTCCATAAACGTTATTCACTTGTATTTTCAGGGTCTTTGGTTTGATAAGGAGCACTCTGCGCTTTGGATGGTGCCATGTATGACAGATGATATTGTGGGCGCTTTACGTGAAAGAGGCATTTCTGGTGTGCAACAACTTCTTGAGATTCCAAAATCAGATTTACTCTCTATCGTTGGTAGTTCAACAGGTTCAAGATTATACCAGGTATTTATTGACAAGAGTATTATAAAAGGGAAAAGCTTTTAACAGAGTCAAAATGAAAGCCATTCAGTCTCCTTTCCTTTACTTTGGAATTGAAATGTTAATTAGTTATGTTTCGGAGTCTAAATGAGTTATGTTTCCAAACATGATCTTATCTAGTAAATGCCATATTTATTGTAAGCATGCATACACTTGGTGTTGTCAATATTTTTTGTTTGATCTTGCATGCATTTGTTTCATT
Organism: Impatiens glandulifera; assembly: GCF_907164915.1. Taxonomy (NCBI): domain Eukaryota; kingdom Viridiplantae; phylum Streptophyta; class Magnoliopsida; order Ericales; family Balsaminaceae; genus Impatiens; species Impatiens glandulifera. The sequence continues at coordinate 22,769 of NW_025919461.1, read as the reverse complement.
ATTTATGCGATTGTCCTCTGTTTAAAAAACGAGAAAAATTGTACTTTCCTCCAATAATATAACCTGGAAGAAAAAAATGGTATTTGCAGGACTTGGAGCATTTTCCTCGCATTCAAGTTAGAGTAGAGTTTCAGGGGAAAAAATCTGGTACTAGTACAAAGTCGTCTTTGTTTCTGAATATAAGATTAGAGAAATTGAATTCCAGGCGCAAAACATCAAGAGCTTTTGTCCCAAGGTTCCCAAAGGTAAAATAGATAAACTCTTGTGTTGTTTATGAAGCGCTAATGAAGCAGAAAATAAATAATAATTTGAATTATTTTGAACAACAGTTAAAAGATGAGGCATGGTGGCTGCTGGTGTGTAATAGTTCAACTTCTGAATTATATGGTCTGAAGAGGGTTTCTTTCAACTCGAACCATTTAGTCACGAAAATGGAGTTTCCATCAACTTCAATAGCTGTCAAGGTTTGTTGGTTCTACTTCATAAACATGGGAGTCCATTTTTTTTCTCATTTTTTTTCTGATTATTCTGTTATTTTTTTGGCAGGGAATGAAGCTGATGTTGGTCTCTGATTGTTATATTGGATTTGAAAAGGAATATTCCATTGAACATTTTCATCAACGTGGACAGTAGCAAGAAAACACCCACTTGTTTATTTATTGTAAAATTTTTGTTTGATACATAGGAGTTGTGTTCTATTGTTTTTGGTCATAAGATTTTATAATTGTTATGAATTATGATTATATAACAATAATTTTGTATTTATAATAAAATTCTTATAATGTTATGAGCTTCTTTCACACATACTTTTTTAATTTTTTTGAATGAAACCTAAATCATGTATATTGTATAGAAATAAAATCTAATAGCTCCATCATTTTAAACCTAATGGTTTGAATTTTGTATATGAAGTTTATATTTTAAGGGTAAATGATCGGTCTAGTAACTTAAATGTTTGCTTAACATAAAGAATGCATTAATGTAAGGTTGGTTTTGAAGATATATAATTTACTTAAATATCTCATTTAAATTAACTTTTGTGAATGGTCAATTATTTATTTATTATTATTATATGGTTATAAAATTAGCTTGCTAAATAATTATAATTGAAAATTTTGATCATTTTCAAATCTCTTAGCTTTTTCTATTCATTCTGTTTTTATGGTTGGTAAATTTTCATTGTTTTGATAAATAAATATTATGTCCAGACAAAATAAAAACAATCCAATATTTAGAGAAGGTCAAACATGGGAAAGTGTAAGTTTATGATGAGAAAACTAAGGATCTAGCGAGCGACGACAAAATGTTAATTGTTTGACACTATTTTTAGAATTTGTTAATAATGAAGGTAAAAAAAAAAGTGCAACTATTATTAATAAAAAGTACAATTGTGCATCTAAATCATGTAAGTCTACCTTATTAACTCATGAAAATATATCATAACAACCGTCAATAAAACTTTAAGCCAAAATCAGTTAATATTAAATATTTAAATAAATGGAAAAATTGCGGAAAAAAATTAATTTATTAATATAGATATTTATTATTGATGACCTTTCATTTAAGTTTGTAAAAAATGTTTGATTTTAGATAAGTGTATGTAAGTATTTCTAGCCATTTGTTGATACTAAAAGTTACTTCCCCAATTTCTTTATTTATTGAAGTATTTATTGTTAACTAGTTTGAAATTTTATTAACAGAGTTTTGTGGGCAAATTTTTATTTTGGTTAACAAGGTAGAAGTCCACATTATTTAGATAAACAATTTATTCTCTATTATAATAGTTACCCTTATACTTTTTTTTTAATTCTAAGAAATGTTGCTAGGCCATTAAACTTTTGTTATATTCTTTGCGAATTCAATAATTTTAAATTGGACTCTCTCTAGAAAATATTTGGCCACTCCTAAATTTTCTTTCCCATGTTTAACCTTCTCTAGACATTGAATTATCTTATTTTTGTTCAAACACATTTTATTTACTTTAAGTAAAAAAATTTACCAACTAAAGAAAGTGAATAGAAAACTAAGAGATTTAAAAATAAATAGATTTTTTTCAATAACATATTAAGCAAACTTATTGTACAACCATATCAATAAATAATTGAACAATTTTCTCGCTAAAGTTAATTTAAATGAGACAGTTAAGTAAATTATATATCTTTAGAATCAACTTTACATTACAAATCTCTTTTACTATTCACTTTGGTCACCAATTCACAATCAACGTTTTATCTCGTGACCCATCTCCTCACATATTTTACTATATACAACATTAATTTTTTATTCTCACTTCGGATAACTAACCATTTCATTCCACATTTATCCCCACCTTAATCAACCTCTCATCTTATGTGACCTTACAAAATTTCATTTCGGTCAAATCAACCATCTCCAACGTTACCAATCTCTTTTACCCTCACTTTGACCAATTAATCCCCCAATCGACCTCTCATAGCGTGACCTTACTTACTTCGATTAACCAACCATCTCATTCCACATTTTTATCCCACTAATCTCAATCGACCTCTCATCTCGAGACTTACTTTCATTTCGGTCAAACAATCCATCTTTTCACATATTTTACAATAAACAATCCGACTTACTTATCCTCACTTCGACTGACCAAACCATTTCATTTCACATTTATCCACCCTAATCGGACATCTAATACCGTGACCTTAAACTTTTATTTCGGTCAAACAATTCATCTTCTCACATGTTTTACAATAAACAACCTAACTTACTTATCCTCACTTCAACTGACCAGCCCATCAAATTTCACATTTATCCACCATAATCGGACATCTCTTATCGTGACCTTAAACTTTCAATTTGGTACATTACCAATCTCTTTGATCCTCAATTTTGCCCACCAATCCTCAATTGATCTCTCATCGTGTGACATATTCACTTCGACCACCCAACCATCTCATTCCATATTTTTATTCACCTCAATTGACCTCTAATATTGTAATCTTGTACTTTCACTTCGGTCAAATCAATAAACAACAAACCATCTCCTTCCATATCGTTAATGAATGTCATTTACCCAACCACCAATTTCATTGCATATTTTAACTGTCCATCCCAATCAACCTCTAATTTTGTGAATGTCATTTACCCACCCACTAATTTAATTGCAAATTTTAATCAATATCATTCGCATTCAACCATTTTCTCACTTCGATAAACCAAAGTTTTTATTTCACATATTAATCATCAATGTTTTTTAAAAGTTTAAAAATTATGTCTAACGGGATTTGAATCACTAGACCACTTAAGATTTTTTATTTATATTTATAATTTTGTGTGTGAATATATAATTTATATGATTAAAAATTAAAAAAGAGTTATATATATAATATTTGTATTTTTAAAATATTTAATAAATACTTATTATTTTAATATATTTAAATTACATTTTTATTTTTAAAATTTATTAATTATTTTACTAAAATTTATTATATATATATATATGAATGAATTATAATTATCCTATTAATGTTGATATTTAATTATTATTTTAAATAAAATTTTAAATTATTAATTTTATTTATTTAAATTTATTATTAAAATAAAAAATAAAAAAAGGTATCCATCTTACATAATTAACTAAACTTTCTTTTTCACTATTAAAGTTTATTATTTATATATATATGAATGAATTATTATTATAATATTAACTGATTTTATAATATTATTATAAATAAATTTTGAATTATTATTTTATTTATTTAAATTTATTATTAAAATAAAAAGTAAAGAAATGTGTTAATTTCTTTCCTAATTAACTAAAATTTCATTTTCACTCGTTTATATATATATCCAAATTAACTACAAAACTTTTGACACGACAATCCGGACACATTGAAATTAAGAATTAATATATATATTATTACTTAAAAACTTGAACTTATGTTATTAAGAATGCCTAACGTTTATTAAATTTAGTGTTGAATTTAAAATATAAAGTTTTATTAATCTAATTTGTTAAAAGGTTGTACTTGTTTTTGTTAGGTGCAAGTTCAAAATATAAATATAACATATATATAATTTTATTTTTAACCGTTTTAAATTTATGGGAAATCAACCCACGATCCGACCAAAGTATATATATATATATATAATATATAATATATAATATATATAGCTTAATTAGTTAAGTATTTAAAAAAAAAGAGAGTCAACTAATTTATAATTATATATGATTCTCACATCTTTTCCAACTTCTTGGAAAAAATTGATAAACTTTTGTTACTATATTTTAGAAAAAATAATTAGAACTAGCAAATAAATGGATATATTGATTTCCTAGGCGAACTCCTTCCACTAGGCTACTCTAGTGGGTGAGGTGATGCTTTTAACAACTAAACTTTAAAACTCCCACCTTAAAATTTATTATACCCATCACCAACTTTCAACATATTTTCCCAAAGATTTCTCAAAAATTAAAGAAATCTCTAAATTTTTTTAAGTAAGACCCAACTAATATTTAATACTCTATACATGTTCTTGAAACTATTTATATTTATTTGCCTAGCAGCTTGGTTAGGTAAACTAAAAAACATCATTTAAAAAAGGAATAAAAAAATAAATCAAAACATTAATAACTTTGACTAAGCATAATTTGCTTGAATAGGCTAAAAAAACCTCTCCAAACAAGAAAAAAATACTTAAAAATTGAAAACATTTTAAAATATAAATAAAAACAATAACTAACTTGCCTATGCTGTTGAGCTCTCTTAAGTCTCAACCTAAATTAAATTTTATATTTATTTATTAATTATTAAACACAAAGTAAACTTTACTCATAACAACTTAAATCAGTGTCTTATAGTTTTATTGTTATGGATTTAAACAAAAAAAAAAAACTCATCACACAAAGTCTAGTTAAGTTTTGACATGTCATTTTGATTTTGGATTTGAACAAGTACCATAAGAACTGGAGTACGTAGATATATCATATAGGTTTCTGAATTACTTTTATTTGTTCTAAGATGTTTACAAATTAAGAGTTGTGAAGGTCCCATCTATCTTTTCTTTATTAATAAAGATGAAGGTAAAATATTGTAGTTTAGGATTATGTGAAGAATGAAACTATATAACGACACAAAAATAAATCACAAATTATAATTTAAAAATAGAACTATTTGCCCGCTTACATGGTAGAATGTCGTTTAAGCATAACGACAAAAGCATATACAGTCTCGTTACACTATTTAAAATGTAAGATTCAAAGTACTATAAATATAATATCGTCACAATATATTTTCTTATCAAGGATAACATCATTGTTTCGTTAACATAAAACAAACATTTAAGTATTAAACAAAACGAATGAAAATGATCATGCTACTAATAAACTCGAAACCTTGGAGAACATGTTGTAGAACCTGATACAATAAAGACAATAATATTTGTATGAAAATGTTGGTTTAATCAAATATATAAAATGTTAACATGTTATCTGTCTATTCTATTAAACTGAAAAATAGAAAATGTTGACATTAGTTACTATTTAATACAATATGTAATGAATTAATTACCTGAAAACTAATGTAATCTCAGTTTACTAGACAATCTCCCCACTCGTCTGTATTTCTTGATGATTTTATATCCATCGATCATTGTGACAAACCATTTAGGTCTTCCCATATAGAATGCAAGACAACCTCCACCTAAACCAATTATGCTTCCAGAGGCATACCCCATCAAAACAGCTTGCCATGTGAACCCGTTCATGAATGCATAATATGAATCATCTTCCGAATCTTCAAGTGGTGGTGGTGTTTCCATTTCATGTCCCTGACATTTTCTTGATAAAGGAAGTCCACATAATCCCATGTTGTCCATGTAAGAAGTGTTTGAAAATGTGTTGAATTGTTTACCCTGAGGTACGTATGTGTCCTTCTAGTCTATTGCAAGAAAGATTCAGAACTGCAAGTTATGTTAGACTTGTAAGTTCTTGAGGAATAATGTTCGAGCTGAACTAAATTTCCCAATTTGACAGGTATATGCCCGCTAAGATGATTATTGGACATATTCAATAATGTGAGTCCAACTAACTTGCCAACAACATCCGGGATGACGCCCTCAAACTTATTGCTTGACAAATCAATTATTGTCCGAGATCGTAAGACAATTCCTTTAATGGGAGCATCAAAGCCTTTCATTGTCATTATAACAGAAACTTGATAACCATATCTAAATAATTGCAGATTTGTACCGTTTTGATTCACAGTCTTCATAGCATTGAAGTTTTTAAAATAATATGACGTCAAAGGGCCATTGAACTCGTTATGGGATATGTCAAAAATGCGTAATTTAGAAAAATTAGATGGAGTCTGTTGGGTTTCTTTGCCTAGAATATTCTTTTTGTATGATTGTCCCACATCGGAAGATGATGGGAGTTGGGGAAGTTTCTTACTGTATAAAAGAAACTCTCTCCTCTTTGGTTAACTGCACCCAATATTTGTTAGTTCTCTTTTGAACTATTCTGAGTATCTGTAATCCGTGTTAACGATTATAGTGAAATATTTTTTCAGTGGCTCTGCCTGTGGATTAGTCAGCAATTTTGCTGGATACCACGTTAAATCGGGTGTCGTTTTCATTCTGTCTTTTACTATTATTATCATTGTTCTTGCATCCGCACAACAATTGGTATCAGAGCAGGGTTGTTCAGATCCGCTCAGGCAAGAACGATGGTTGAATGTAAAAGTTTTGAAAGCCGACAAGTTTACTGGGAGGAATAGTTTCAGTTTGTGGCAGATCAAGGTCCGGGCATTGTTGAAACAACACGGCCTATGGGCTCCCTTGATGAAGCCTGCACCTGTCCCGCCACCTGCTGATATGAAGTCTTTGGAAGAAAAGGCACACTCAACATTGCTCTTGGCTTTGGCAGACGATATCATTACTGAGGTGGCTGAGGAGGAAACCGCTGCTGGTTTGTGGTTTAAGCTGAAGACTTTATAGATGAAGAAGAGCTTAACCAACAAGTTGCTTTTGAAGCAACGTCTGTTCAGTCTGCGTATGCAAGAAGGTACACCTCTTAGAGACCATCTAGATCAATTAAATGCAATATTAGATCTGCGTAATATTGATATTAAGATAGATGATGAGGATGCTGCCTTGATTATGTTAGTTTGTTTACCAATATCATATGAAAACTTTAGGGAGTCTTTCATTAGTGGTAAGATTCATTGGTTTTAGAAGGATATAGTATCTGGTCCCCTTCTGAAAGGAGGGTTATTCTGAGTAGGAATGTTGTCTTTGATGAAAATTTCATTCTTAACCCAACTGTGAAGTTCACCATTCCGGTAGATTGTGGTGTCGAGAAACAGGTGGAGCAAGAAATGACTGAGGCTAGTTGTGAAGCAGATGAGAGTTTTTTCTCAACCACTTTCAGTGGTAGATTTTCCAGTTGCTCCATCATCATCTGTAGAACATCAAAATCTAGCTCTTAATCGCCCTAGAAGAGCTAATTTTGGTGTACCTCCTTCAATGTATGGCTATGAGGACATGGTTGCCTATGCTTTACAGGTTGCAGAGGAAGTGGATCCTCATGAGCCATCCACCTACAAGGAAGCTGTTATGGGTACTGAGTCTGTCCAATGGCTTGCTGCCATGGGAGATGAGATGACGTCACTTCAAAAGAATCAGACTTGGGAATTAGCTAGAATACCACCAGGGAGAAAGGTTGTCACTTGTAAATGGTTGTTCAAGAAGAAGGAAGGGTTGTCACCAGCTGAGGGGGTCAAGTATAAAGTCAGGTTAGTTGCTAGAGGGTTCAGTCAGAAAGAGGGAGTGAACTATAATGAGATATTCTCACCAGTAGTCAGACATACTTCCATTAGGGTGCTACTTGCTATAGTTGCACATCAGGACCTGGACCTCGAACAGCTAGACGTGAAGACAGCTTTCTTACATGGAGAGTTGGAAGAAGAGATATACATGATTCATCCAGATGGTTTTCAGGAACCTGGAAAAGAAGAATATGTTTGCAATTTGAAGAAGTCTTTATATGGACTGAAACAGTCCCCGAGGCAGTGGTATAAGCGGTTTGATAGCTACATGTTTAAGATTGGCTATTCAAGGAGTCCGTATGACAATTGTGTCTACTACAACAAGCTCAAAGATGGTTCCTTCATCTATTTGGTATTGTATGTAGATGATATGTTTCTAGCTGCTGAAAAGAAGTCTGACATTCAAAAGTTGAAGGGACTACTCAGTATAAAATTCGAAATGAAAGATTTAGGTGCTGCTAAGAAAATTCTGGGAATGGAGATCTACAGAGATAGAAGTCATAAGAAGTTATTCTTGTCACAGAAGGGATATATTCAGAAAGTTCTATCAAGGTTTGGAATGGCTACTACTAAGCCCATTGATACTCCTAGTGCTTTAAATGCACATTTGTCTGTAGCATTTGCACCTAAATCATCTCAGGAAAAGGAATACATGTCACATGTTCCTTATGCTAGTGCAGTGGGAAGCTTGATGTATGTTATGGTCTGCACTAGACTGAATCTTGCACATGCTGTTAGTGTTGTCAGTAGGTTCATGGGAGACCCTGGTAAGGAACACTGACAAGCAGTGAAAAGGATTTTCCGCTACCTCAGGGGTACATCTGATATTGGTCTCAGTTATGGTGGTGATAGTCAGTGTCTAGTATCTAGTTACTCAGATTCTGACTATGCTGGAGATGTAGACAGTAGAAGATCGATGACCGGTTATGTATTCACGCTTGGTGGTTCTGTTGTGAGTTGGAAGGCTACTCTGCAGCCGACAGTAACCTTGTCTACTACAGAGGCAGAATATATGGCCTTGACAGAAGCTGCTAAGGTGGGAATCTGGTTGAAATGATTGGTTAGTGACTTGGGTCTACAACACGATCAGGCTTCAGTGTACTGCGACAGTTTGAGTGCAATATGCTTAACCAAGGATCAAGTTCACCATGAAAGAACAAAACACATTGATGTGAGGTACCATTTTCTGAGAAGTGAGAAGAGGATCAAGGTAAACAAAGTGGGTACTGCAGACAATCCAGCTGATATGTTTACCAAGCCGGTTCTGCAGAGCAAGTTTCAACACTGTTTGAACTTGCTCAATGTTAGAAGCTGTTGATTGCCCTTGAAGGGGCAAGGCCTGAGGCAGAGCAGGTCACATCTGGGCATTCGGTGTAATGCATCTGTTTTGTTTATCTGGGCATTCAATGTAATGCATCTGGCACATCTGGTATTTAAATTACATCTGGTGCATCTAGCACATCTGGTATTTAAAGTACATCTGGTGCATCTGGCACATCTGGTATTTAAAGTACATCTGGTGCATCTGGCTATCTGGGAAAATATATCTAGGCATTTAGTGTAATGAATCTGGCACATCTGGTATTTAAAGTACATCTGGTGCATCTGGCTATCTGGGAAAATATTCAAGTCAAGGTGGAGATTTGTTGGGTTTCTTTGCCTAGAATATTCTTTTTGTATGATTGTCCCACATCGGAAGATGATGGGAGTTGGGGAAGTTTCTTACTGTATAAAAGAAACTCTCTCCTCTTTGGTTAACTGCACCCAATATTTGTTAGTTCTCTTTTGAACTATTCTGAGTATCTGTAATCCGTGTTAACGATTATAGTGAAATATTTTTTCAGTGGCTCTGCCTGTGGATTAGTCAGCAATTTTGCTGGATACCACGTTAAATCGGGTGTCGTTTTCATTCTGTCTTTTACTATTATTATCATTGTTCTTGCATCCGCACAACAGAGTCATTGAAATGTCAAGAAAGCCATGAAATTTATTAGACCTCAACACAAGGACCTCTAACTCTGGAAGAGCATCCACCCAAATCGGAAATGTTCCATTTATCATATTGTTTCCAACGTCTAACACTTGTAAGTTATTACAAAGTGAAAGTGATTCTGGTAGTGGTCCTTGTAATTGATTCCCATTCAAAGCAAGTATTCTAAGCATGTTGTTCTCTGCATATGTTGTTGGAATTCCGCCGCTAAAACTATTATTTCGAAAGTCTAGTATTGAAAGTCTCCTGCTGAAATTCCCGAAACATGGATGAATAGGACCTCCTAGCTCATTTTGGGACAAATCAAGTACCTTGAGAGTGCTCATGTTACATATTGAAGAAGGGATCTCTCCTTTTATAGTATTATTGGATGCACGAAATATGAACATGTTGCTCATTTCTCCAATCCATTCAGGTATTTGACCACTGACCCCTGTGTTGGAAATATCAAGTTCTTCGAGGTTTTTTGAAGTTGTGAAAAACTTAATAGGAAAGTTTTGTAATTTACATGAAGACAAATTGAGTAAAGAAATGGTAGAGAAATTGCCATAAGCGTCTACCACTAACATGTTTCCATTATTACTCAAACCAATAAAGTCTAGATTTTCTTTGTTTGAAAATGTATCAAGGTACAATGTGCCATCAAAATTATTGAAAGAAAGATCGATTTGAGAAAGCTCAGTCAAATTTGATATGGATTGCGGAATAGGGCCGGAAAGCATGTTGTATTCTAGATTTAGTTCACGTAAATTTGAAAGTCCAAATAGATCAATAGGAATTGAACCTTGTAGAAAATTATTGCCCAAATCAAGGAGAATCAATTTAGAGAGGTGGGTTATCTCCAATGGGATTGGACCTGTGAAAAATGAAGTAGAAAGAACAAGTTGTGTGAGGGTGGGTGCCATCATGCCAATAGAAGATGGTATGTGAGATTTTTGGAAGTTGTTGAAAGAAAGGTCTAGGAATCTTAAGGGAAGCAGGAAGAGAGTGGTGTTTGGATGGAAGGTTCCAGAAAGTTGGCTACAACTGAGATCAATGCCGATGATATCTCCGGTATGATCATCGCATCTCACTCCATCCCATGAGCAGCAATTTGTGTTACTTTTTTTCCAAGATAGAGTCTTTGGATAAGATGGTTCATCATAATCACCACATGATAGGCTTTTATTAGCAATTGTAAACATAAGCTTGAATTGGAGTAAAATATGACGTTGTTCATGAGGACATGACAAATTATTAGGATTAGAAATAGATGATGATGAAGATAGAACCTGATGAAATTGCATGTACAAGCACTGCAGAATGATGATGAGAAGAAGCCACCTTATAAGGAATCTCTTCATTAATGTTGATTTTCTGGATGATTTATGACTTATTGAGATGGTTTGGGTAGTATGAATTTAATTTACTTGCAAATTCATGCGCATTTATAGAGAGATATGATGAGATCAAGTTAATTATTATTGAGGAAAGCTGACTACAACTACTTTCACTTTACTTATTAATTATTATTGCTACTCAATCAGTTATGAATTCATACATAAATGGGGTCAAAAGAAAATTGAAGTTAATTTCACATAATACACCAAATTCCCTAAACCACAAGAATGCGAATGCCATATCTAATTATTAACTAATGTTTTTTTTGGGATAAAATTCACAAATTAACAATAAATCCCCATTTAAAAAAACGACAAACCATGTTACAAAGACAAACTTTAACCAAAATTCTTTCAAACAAATAATCGGCTTCCAAACAAATAATCGGGGAAGAGTTTTTATAAGGGCACTTGTAGTAGATGTTCTATTAGGTGTTCTATATCTAAAATAGAAATAAAAAACTAAAAATTACAACAAATTTGATCTACATCAGATGGGCTATACTTAAAAAATTTAGCCCAAATGAACCGTGTTCTATATATAGAAGTTAGAACACCACTTTTCATGTTTTATACTCAAAACTAGCGACAACATTATTCTCTCTCATCTTTTTTCTCAAAACTGGCGGGAACATTATTCTCTCTCATCTTTTTTTCTTTTTCCACATAGCAGAGAAAACAAAGGTTCTTTCCAACACTATAGGTTCTTTTCTCCTCCAAACGTAAGCTTCAAAACTTGCCAGTGAAATATAGGCGTTATATAGGCGTCGTATTTTGACTTCTTCCAGCTTTGTAGAACATGCCAATGAAATATAGGCGTTATATAGGCGTTGAAATATAGGCGTTGGATTTGAAATTGAAATATATGCGTTAGATTTGAATTTGAAATATAGGCGTTGGAATATAGCCGTTTGAATTTTAAAAAGTAGTTATAAGTTGTTTTTTAATTTTGCAAAGTAGTTAAATTTTTTAATGTTATAGGTATATAGATAGAAATGCTGTTGTAGAGTATTTTGAATTGAAATGTTGTAAAATAGATATATGTATTTTTTAATATTATTTTAGGTATAAAATTTAGCACTTCTGGTGCAAGTGCCTAACATGATCCTAATTGGGGAAGAGTTTTTTCAATTTAGCCCAACTCACTGAATGACCAAAGTATGATTTGGATGATCTCCTTCTCACATAATTTTTTTTTTTATTTTTACACACTCTTATAAATAAAAAACAAACATTAATAAGAAACAAACATAAAAGTGAGCATAGAGTTCAGTAAACTCCTTATTAAGATAAAAGGATTCACTTTTGAAATCATCTTGCTCTTTCAAATAGGTAGAGTGTCATTTACTTATTATTTTTATTTAATTAATTATATATATATATATTAAAATTTTAAGTTATAAAATAATTATTTATATATATAATTAGTATTTTTAAAAATCAATCTCTTACCATTGAAAGTTGTAGACACTCATTTTCACTCTTAATTTCATAGTTTATATTTCGAAAATAATTAATTAATTTTTGGAGCAATTGAGATTCAAAAATAATTGATTTTGGATTTTTGATAAATTAATGTGATAATTTGTGTAAGTTAAACATTAAGGGTTTTTATTATATTTAGTATATTTAAAAAAATCATTAATTAATATAACCTTAATATTAATAAAAAAAAAAAAAGTTTTCTATATATATTTACAATTTTTATGTTAGTTCTTTTAATTAGGTTTTTTTTTTAATTAGAGTAAGTTAATTAGAAAATTTTGTTTAATTATAAAATTAGTTAGTTGGTTTTTTAAAAAGTTAGTTTTTTTTTTAATGTTAGAAAGTTAGTTAGCAGTTAAGAATTAGTTATTTTTTTTACATTTAATTTTTAACTTAAAAAAGAATTACATATATTTTACAAATTTACAACAAATTAACAATTTTAGTACTCTCAAATTTTGACTGTCATGATATTCATCCAAAACTGTTTTAAAACATCTATTTTCTACCGCTGAATTTGTAGCAAAACCATCTGATAGAGCCAAAATGTTAGTTTGAAAAATTAAAAATAACACAAAAATAAATAAATAAATAAAATAGAAAAGCAATTTGAAACTGTTTTTAAAGATGTATATATGGTCCCATATTGAAAAACCTATGTTAGTGGAATGTTAGTGGAGGAGTCGCCTGTTAACTATTTTTTTAAAAAGTAAATCATAATTTCAAAAAAATATATGTGCTAAGTCTAAGTCTTCTAGCATGAAAGACCAAGCATTACGATTTCAGACATATTTTCCACATATTTACGTAGTTTTAAAATGGGTCAAATTATTTATTAAAAATAAAATTAGATTAAAAGAAAAATATTATTTTTTTATTATTTTAATTAAGTAACTAGCGTTACTTCATTTCAACTTAAAACATTTTTTTAAGTAAGAATCGAACTTAAAACTTTATTTTACTTAAAACATTTTTTTAAGAAAGAATCGAACTTAAAACTTTATTTTTGTAATTAATACCTTTTCAAGAAACAAAATGAACTACTATCTTAGTTTATAAATGTTGGGAAAAATGTGACGATGCTAAATGAGAATAAATCTTAATAAGTAACTGTGTTTTGATATTGTAATATGATTTGAGAGATAAGTTAATATCTTTTGAAATATAATCATTTTGTTGAAAATTATACATAAAAAGTATCCATTGAATTTCATAAAGCTTTTAAAGAATATTTGTCTAAAATGTTTTAATCGATTCTTCCATTTCAATTTCAACGTTGTCAGTGAACTTCCTCTTCTTAGATCCGCTCGCTTTGTTCAGACTCTTCATTGCTTTGTAAAAACACATTTTTTTCTTTGATCGGACTCTTAGTTGTTTAGTTCTTAGTTATTCTTCGAGGCATCATAGACCACAATTAGTTTTCTGAATACTAAACATCACATAAGGTCACAAGTTAAACAAACAATTGTACTCAAATAATTTAGAAGAATGGACATTTTCTTACCATTTCGTGATTGAAGAACGAAACTTGATGTAGAACAAAATGCGACTGGAAGAGTGTTAACTGAACTTGATGTAGATCGGAAACTTGATGCAGTCGATTAGAAGAATGCTACGGTTTTGAATATATGGACAGTAGGCGAACGAAAACGGAAAACGGAAAACGTAGCAGGCGAATGGAAGAATGCTACAATTTTGAATCTCTGGACGATATGCGAACGCTGACTACAGTTTTGAATCTGTGGACGATATGCGAGTACTATTGGTGCGGAAAATATTATAACTAGGAAAATATGATTTTATTGATAGAATTCTTAAATAGCTACAGCTCACTTAATTTTGATACGTGAAACACTAATGAGATTCTCAATTTAAAGGATAAGATAGAACAATCTAAAACTCAAAGTAAATGCAATTCATGACAATAAATAATGCATCTCTTGAGCTTCATCTTCCTCTCACGCTTATCTTCAACTCTTGAGTTTCATCATCACATTTAATGTTTTCCAAAATTATTAATTATTTATTATTTTTAACACCCCTTTTAATTAGTAATCTTGAGTTTCTTCTTGAATTTGTCGAACTTGTCAATCGTGACGGCTTTGGTCATGATATCTGCTGGTTGATCCTCCGTCTTGATAAACTTCATGGAAATTACTTCTTGAGTAACCAAATCTCGAATAAAATGATGTCGTAGTTCAATATGTTTGGACCGAGAATGAAAAACAAGATTCTTTGTCATTTCAATAGCTGACATATTGTCACAATGAATAATTGTCGGCTCACATTACTCAAACTTCATGTTTTTAAAATTCTTTGAAGCCAAACAGCTTCACAAGCTGCATCAATACATGCTATATACTCTGCTTCGGCTGATGACAATGCCACGTATTTCTGCTTTCTTGAGCTCCATGATATTACATTTGATCCAAGACAAAAGATATAACCGGAGGTACTTTTTCGATCATCAATCGAGCCTGCCCAATCACTATTTGTATACCCAACCAACTTACATTCCCTTTCCTTTTTGAATTCAATGCCTTGAGTTTTTTTTGTGCCTTTAAGATATCTAAGGATTCTTTTTGCGGCAGCAAAATGAATTTGACTTGGCTCATTAAAAAATCTAGAAAGCAAGTTTACCGAATGTGTGATATTCGGTCTCGTGTTGAGATAAATTAAGGAACCAATCAACTTTCTATAACTAGTTGAGTCAACTTTCTCACCATCGTCGTTAACTTGAAATTTTTCATTCAACGCCATAGGGCTGGAGAGGGGCTTGCATTGACTCATATTGAATTTTTGAGCAGATCTTCAATATATTTTTCTTGAGATAGAAAGATTTTTCCTGTAATTTGCTTAACTTGTATACCAAGAAAATATTTCATGAGTCCCAAGTCTGTCATCTCAAATTCTTTCATCATTTGATTTTTGAAATCTGCCACCATAGCTTTGTTTGTTCCAAAATAGATGAGATCATCTACATATAAATATACAATCAAGAAATCTTTGTCAATAGTCTTCACATAAAGAGATGATTCACTTGTACTTCGATTAAAGCCTTTCGTGATGAAATATCTATTGATTTTTCTGTTCCACGCCCGGGGTGTCTGCTTTAACCCATATAATGCCTTTTTTAGTCGATAAACTTTCTTTTCTTTTTCTTTGATCTCAAAACCTTTGGGCTGCTCAACATACACCTCTTCTTGAATATCTCCATTTAGAAAAATTGATTTTACATCAAGTTGAAATATATTTACCTCCAACTGAGTTGCAATGGCTACAAAAGTACGGATTGTCTCCATTCTTGCAACAGGAGCATAAGTTTCTGAGAAGTCAACTCCCGGTTGTTGAGAATAACCCTTTGCGACAAGTCGAGCTTTATGTTTTTGAATCAATCCATCTTTGTAAACCCATTTTAAACCAATAGTTTTCTTTCCATCTGGCAAGTCCACGAGTTCCCATGTTGAATTTTTCTCAATTGTAGATAACTCGTCCTTCATTGCTTTTTTCCAATATTCTTTTTGAGAAGCTTCTTGGAATGATTGTGGCTCACAAGAAAATAATCCAAACTCAATTTCATCATAAATGTCTTGAACCATTCGGGTCTTTCTTGGAGGACTATCTGAATCAGATTCTGAGTCTTGTGAAGAAGGTTGAGATGAGCTAGCTTGAGATGTACTAGCTTGGGATGTACTAGCTTGGGATGCAATTAGATCAGTAAATAGTTGTAATCCCATGTCTTCAACTTCTTTCCCCTTCCAATTCCAAGTAGCCTTTTCATCGAAAACAACATCTCGAGATACAATAATTTTGTTGGTCAATGGATTCATCACTGTAGCCAATGAACACAAGTTTTTGGCATTTCTCTTCAAACTTCTCCCGACTTTGAGATGGGATTAGAGCATAAGCAATACTCCCAAATATTTTA
Source organism: Impatiens glandulifera (assembly GCF_907164915.1). NCBI lineage: Eukaryota > Viridiplantae > Streptophyta > Magnoliopsida > Ericales > Balsaminaceae > Impatiens > Impatiens glandulifera. The sequence goes on along the minus strand of NW_025919461.1, from coordinate 6,185 downwards.
AAGTGATCAATGACGGGCTTTTTATCATACCAAGCTTCAAATGGAGTCTTATTTCTGACCTCTTTGGTTTGTGATCGATTGAGAATATATATAGCTGTGTGAACAGCTTCGGCCCAATATAAATATGGAATTCCCTTTCTTTTTAGCATGCTTCTTGCCATCTCTACAATCGTACGGTTTTTCCGTTCAGCTACGCCGTTTTGTTGTGGAGATCTACTGACGGTTAATTGTCTTTTGATACCATTATCTTTGCAATATTCCGTAAAGGAATTTGAGAGATATTCTTCTCCACGGTCAGTTCTCAAGCATTTCATTATATGACCACTTTCTTTTTCAACTAGAGACTTGAATCGTAAGAAAATAGAAAATGCTTCGGACTTTTGATTAAGGAAATAAAACCACAACATTCTTGTATAGTCATCAACAAAGAGAATGCAATACCTCTTATTTCCAGAAGTAGGAGTTTGTATCGGGCCACATATATCAGAATAGACAAGTTCAAGTGGTGCTTTTGCTCGCCATGTAGTTTTGGGAAATGGGAGCTTGTGCATCTTGCCATAAATACAACCTTCACATATATCATTCATCACTTGAATAGAAGGAAGTCCAACCACCATGTTTTTCTCTTTTAGCAGCTGAAGTCCCCGTTGATTTAGATGACCATATCGAAGATGCCAAAGTTTAGACAAATCTTCATTTTCCACTTTTAAAGCACAATCACTTTTCAATGGAAACGTGAGAGAAAAAGTCTTATCTTTTATTTCGACAGTTGCCATAACCACATTCTTCTTTTTGTCAAATATTTTGCATCTTTCATCATCAAAATATACCGAGAAGTCCTTCTTAATAAGTTGTCCAATACTAAGAAGATTATATGAAATATTAGGGACATAAAGAACATTCGTGATAAGATTTTTATTACCTCCCGAAGTTGGAACAACAATGGTTCCTTTTCCTTTCGCATCTTGATAAGAACCATCTCCAAGAACAACGGTTAAAGTTATGTCTGAGTTGAGCTTCACAAACATATCTTTATTGTTAGTCATATGGTTGATAGCACCGCTATCAAGATACCATCGACTTTTTGACTTCTCTTCACCATTTAGAAAAACAAACATAACGTCATAATCTTCTTTCACAAATTTTGCATCATCTTCTTTCTTCTCCTGATTTTGAAATCGAAAATCCCTTTGAGAATGATTAGGGATTTTGCATCTTTTGCATTTGAAATAACAATCTTTTGACTCATGATTTGATTTCTTGCAAATGATACAGGAATAAGAATCACTCGATTGTTGTGGTGCTTTGCCTTTCCAACCGAATGTCTTCTCATTTTTCTTACCAAATTTGTTGTGATGACTTCTTGAATACGCTTCTGGTACTTGCTTGGATTTGAAGGCTTGATCAGTTGATGAAGTACAATAGCGATTAATTATTTGCTCATGTGCTAGAAGAGATCCAGTCAACTCATATATTGTCATCTTGGACAAATCTTTTGATTCTTCAATCGCAGCAGCAACATGATCGAACTTTTGAGAAAGGCTTCGAAGAACCTTTTCAACAACCTTTTTGTCTTTGATTTCATCTCCGCTGCTTTTTATTTGATTGACAATGGTAGAAACACGAGAAGAAAAATCTTGTACCTTTTCTCGATCCTCCATCTTTAGATTGTCAAAATCTTTCCATAAGGCTTGGAGTTTTAATGCGATCGTTTTCTCCGTACCTTGAAATTCCTGTTTCAATATCATCCAAGCATCTTGGGCCTTTTTTACTCCAAAAATACGAGGGAATATGGTTTTCCCAACTCCTTGTTGAATATAGCGCAAAGCTAATGCATCTCGTTTTTTGAGATCCTTTTCAAATTTCGCGTATCCTTCGTCATCTTCATCGGGCACATCGAGTTCTTCTTCATCTATCATATCCCAAAGACATAGAGATATGAAAAATGTTTCCATTTGAATGCTCCAGAATTCATAGAATTCGCCTTCAAAGATAGGAACTTGACTTGGAGAGTATGAGAATAAAGTAGATGTCATTTCAAGATTGAAACGTAACCTTGCTCTGATACCAAATTTGTTGGTGCGGAAAATATTATATCTAGAAAAATAAGATTTTATTGATAGAATTCTTAAGTAGCCACAGCTCACTTAATTTTGATATGTGAAACACTAATGAGATTCTCAATTTAAAGGATAAGATAGAACAATCTAGAACTCAAAGTAAATGCAATTCGTGACAATAAATAATGCATCTTTTGAGCTTCATCTTCCTCTCATGATTGATCTTCAACTCTTGAGCTTCATCATCACATTTAATGTTTTCCAAGATTATTAATTATTTATTATTTTTAACAAGTACACTGGCTAGGGTTTGAATCTCCAGACAGACGATATGCACGCGATGATTTTGTAGATCACGTGGTTTTCTAGGTTATGGGGTTAATAGGAACATGAAGCTTCATGGAGTGTTCCAATATTTGAAAATTAATTAATTTTTATTTTTTTTATTTTTACGATGACATGCCCCTATCACTATTCTATAAAGTTTCTATAGAAGCATTCTTTGGCGTGTTCACATTTAATATGTTTTTGTCTTGAATAGGAGTCGTTATCCTTTGTTAAAGAATTTTTAATTTTATTTATCAAAATTATGCATTTAATAGATAACAACGTGGTCAAGTCTTCTTTTTCTTTTATCCTTTTAAATTATTTATTATTAAATTTTAGAATATGCACCACTCCATATTTTTACATTCATTTTAGTTGTTAATAAGAATAGAATTCAAAACTTTTGACTCTTTTGCATAAGACAATTAATTATATATGATTAGGACAAATTTTCCACACATTTATGTGGTCCAAGTCAAGTTTTGAAAACAAACAATTTCCCACTAAATAAGATAAAAACTAAAATTTAAAAGTCCCAATTTAAATTATATAATTTTGATTACTTAACATGAGAACTCAAGTCTTGAGAATTTATGATCTACAAGAAATATATTCTTATAAGTTCACATTTAATATGTTTTTGTTTTGAATAGGAGCCGTTATCCTTTGTTAAAGAATTTATAATATTTAATATATTTTTTTTCAAAATTGTGTACAGGCACAAATAACATTTTATACTTAATAGATAACAGTGTGGTCAATTCAAGTCTTCTTTTTTTTTTTTCCTTTTTTATTATTTGTTTATTAATTTTAGAAATATGTACCACTCCAAAGTTTTACATTCACTTTTAGTTGTTAATATGAATAGAATTCTAAACATTGACTTTCTTTTGCAAATAACACAATTAATTATATATGATTAGGACAAATTTTCCACATATATGTCCATAAAATATAAAAAATTAACAGTGGTTTAAGCACAATAAAATAAAATATAACATAACATAAGAAAAATTAAAATTGAGTGAAGACAATCAAAAGAGAAAATCAAAGGCAGAGTAGGCCACAAACATAAAAAAAAAAAATTAATTTCCATGAAAGTCTTTAAAAAGAGAGATGAGCTCTCAACCGACTCCACGGGTTTTCTAAAATAATCTCAAATTATGTCACAGTAATAATATTATTAATTATACGCATCAGTCAAATATAATTACTGAAAATTTAATTTTTTTTTTTAACCTTATAATCTACCAAAAGATAATATAGATAGTAACACAACAATTTAGTCTCACTACATCGACTACTTCAATCCAAACTTCATCATACCGAGATACTCAAACATCACACATTATATTTTAGTTATTCTCAAAAAAAAATCCAAATACCCGTGACATCAGGGCAATGCAGAAGAAGATGATACGCCGATTCAACCTCCATAAAGCCCCGGGATGAGAAGAGCTCTACTTCGGGTTCAACCTCAATAAATAAATATATATATATATATATATATATATATAGTAAAATCGCTAATATGAAGCGAAGATTCTTAACCATAACATTTTCTTTATATTTAATGAATTTATTAGAAATAAATAAGGATAACTCAAATATTTTAGTTACTTCGCAATCTTCTCATATTCATCCGTTTTTGTAAGTCAATAACCTCTAAATTATTTACTAAGGTAATTTAGAAAACAAATTTCCAAAGTATTTTTAAATAAATAAATGAGAAAAAACCTTTGAAAAATAAATAAATCAAAACATAAATAACTTGTCACAACATAGTTTGTTACAATACCCTAAAACACCTTCTCCAAAGAAAATAATTAATAAAAATGAGAAAAAACATTTAAAAGAATAAATAAATATATAAAAATATGTGTTGTTCACAAATTAGGAATTACTTTCTCATTTCTCATTTGTCTTTTATATAATTTGTTGCGAATAAAGTAAACCTAGTGATGACTAATTTTATTCCACCTTGCTTTGTCTGTTTGACATGGGCTCATTGGATTTAATCTTTAGTACTACATCATTTAATAAATCTTAATCCACTTAATGTGTATTTTGACTAGTTTAATTATGATATGTACGTGTAACATATTGAGACTGTTCAACAAAAGAAAATTGCCCACTAAATATATTTTATCGGTTAAAATATTTCACTAGTTAAACATCTTATAATATTTTATGTACAATAAAAATAAATAAAGGAAATGATGTATTTATTATCAATAATCATTTGCAGACCCGTCGTTAATTTAGCTGTCGCTAATATTTGGCGACGGAATTTAACTTACTGACACTAAAGGTATGTTAATGTCTCTAACGTATAACAATGACTAAAAATCGTCATTAACGTTGTCTTCACATAAGTTACTTTAATTACTAAGCATATATTCCATAAGTACAAAATATATGTATATAATTAAATTTATATAATATAAGATAAACATAAATAAATTCTTAATGTATATAAATTTATATAATATATATTTATAACATATAGAATCAACCATGTATATAGTATTTTTAACAATAAAAAGACTAAGTTATTAAGTTAAAAATCTATTTTTGTAAGAAATTAAATTTTTGTTCCATGGTAACCCTGTTGGATGAAACTTTAGTATTGATTTAATTATTGGTGGAGGAATAAAGATTGTACCGATATATTTAGGTGCGAATAAAGTAACCACTAATGATGACTAATTTATTTCACCTAGCTTTGTCGTGGGTAATCTATAATTTCCAAGATCTTGATCGATATTAGTTAAATTTATGATTGTGACCACAAGGGTTTTGGCCACATGTTTTCTTTTCTTATTTGAATTTTGATATGAATCACACCATCTACGAAATGAGTCTCCACAACACAAATCATATTTTCCACACATTGATGTGGTAAATCAATTCTTAAAAATGCAATCTTTAACTAATAAAGCAAACAACTAAAATTTAAAGGTCCCAATTTAGATTGTATAATACTGATTACTAAACTTTTAAGCCAAGTATTACAAAGAGACAATTTACGATCTCCAACATATTTTTCCAAAGAATTTTTCAAAAATTAAGGAAAAATTAAATTCTCTTGTAACCTCAGAATAATCATGGTTTTGTAAGTCAAGAACTTCAAAACTAGTTAGGTTTACTTGTCCGGCACATAAATTTACTAAGATAAGTTACAAAAGCACCTTTCCCACAGCACAAACAGTAAACAAAAGCTTATCATAATTCAGAACCGACACTTCTTTCATATATTACAGTTCAGATCTTCTGCTACCGATTGCCGTGTTCCCCTGTGGCGGACCAATCAGATTGCAGCATTAATAATTTAATAATAAATCAATCTGGGCAGGAGACGGAGGGAGGGAGAATCCGGAATCCGGGTTTAGGACCGGGTTCACACAAGACGCCGTTAACGGAAGCGCCCGTTAACGCCAGGAAATAATATAATATTCAGATAATACCCAGATAAGATATCTTCGCTCTGATCTACACGCCCGTTGCCATGACCCTCATGTAAACCCCGCATACCCACCCATGAGAAGAACGCCTGCCGTTCATGAAAATACACTTACACGTCCATGTAAAGACCGAATTGACAGTCATATTATATTTACGTTTTTTAAATATTAATTTAATTTATTAAATAACACAGGCAGCGATATAATATTCGCTTCAAGTAATTCAATCTTTTATTTTCTAGGATTTTTTATTTTATTTTTATTTAATTTTTTTTTACCTCGAGACTCTCTGGAGCGAAGATATATTTGCTTCAATTAATTTTAATAAAACCCT
>NW_025919460.1:0-22032 GCF_907164915.1 Impatiens glandulifera | reverse complement strand
TTCTTAGAATATCCCAAAATGTGAAAACATGTCTCAGAATGATATATAATGTGTTGAGATGACTATTAATTATTAATATAACTCTAACCTAACATAAAATAATAAAATATAGTGTATGATAGTCAAATAAAGTTTGTAATATATTCGATTAGATTTAGATGACTTTTATGTTACAAATTCGAATTTATTTTAGATTAACTTGAATAAAATATATAAAATAAATGAAAGTTGACATAAAATCTCACGAAATATCATGAAATATATTAAGAATACTCATAGTAATTTTAAATACGATGAGATTATTTTTTAAACTCTTAAAAAGTTCTGATTAAAAATATAACAACCGATTTTTTCTAGATTTTCTTAGAATATCCCAAAATGTGAAAACATGTCTCAGAATGATATATAATGTGTTGAGATGACTATTAATTATTAATATAACTCTAACCTAACATAAAATAATAAAATATAGTGTATGATAGTCAAATAAAGTTTGTAATATATTCGATTAGATTAAGATGACTTTTATGTTACAAATTCGAATTTATTTTAGATTAACTTGAATAAAATATATAAAATAAATGAAAGTTGACATAAAATCTCACGAAATATCATGAAATATATTAAGAATACTCATAGTAATTTTAAATACGATGAGATTATTTTTTAAACTCTTAAAAAGTTCTGATTAAAAATATAACAACCGATTTTTTTAGATTTTCTTAGAATATCCCAAAATGTGAAAACATGTCTCAGAATGATATATAATGTGTTGAGATGACTATTAATTATTAATATAACTCTAACCTAACATAAAATAATAAAATATAGTGTATGATAGTCAAATAAAGTTTGTAATATATTCGATTAGATTAAGATGACTTTTATGTTACAAATTCGAATTTATTTTAGATTAACTTGAATAAAATATATAAAATAAATGAAAGTTGACATAAAATCTCACGAAATATCATGAAATATATTAAGAATACTCATAGTAATTTTAAATACGATGAGATTATTTTTTAAACTCTTAAAAAGTTCTGATTAAAAATATAACAACCGATTTTTTCTAGATTTTCTTAGAATATCCCAAAATGTGAAAACATGTCTCAGAATGATATATAATGTGTTGAGATGACTATTAATTATTAATATAACTCTAACCTAACATAAAATAATAAAATATAGTGTATGATAGTCAAATAAAGTTTGTAATATATTCGATTAGATTGTTATGACTTTTATGTTACAAATTCGAATTTATTTTAGATTAACTTGAATAAAATATATAAAATAAATGAAAGTTGACATAAAATCTCACGAAATATCATGAAATATATTAAGAATACTCATAGTAATTTTAAATACGATGAGATTATTTTTTAAACTCTTAAAAAGTTCTGATTAAAAATATAACAACCGATTTTTTCTAGATTTTCTTAGAATATCCCAAAATGTGAAAACATGTCTCAGAATGATATATAATGTGTTGAGATGACTATTAATTATTAATATAACTCTAACCTAACATAAAATAATAAAATATAGTGTATGATAGTCAAATAAAGTTTGTAATATATTCGATTAGATTAAGATGACTTTTATGTTACAAATTCGAATTTATTTTAGATTAACTTGAATAAAATATATAAAATAAATGAAAGTTGACATAAAATCTCACGAAATATCATGAAATATATTAAGAATACTCATAGTAATTTTAAATACGATGAGATTATTTTTTAAACTCTTAAAAAGTTCTGATTAAAAATATAACAACCGATTTTTTCTAGATTTTCTTAGAATATCCCAAAATGTGAAAACATGTATCAGAATGATATATAATGTGTTGAGATGACTATTAATTATTAATATAACTCTAACCTAACATAAAATATTAAAATATAGTGTATGATAGTCAAATAAAGTTTGTAATATATTCGATTAGATTAAGATGACTTTTATGTTACAAATTCGAATTTATTTTAGATTAACTTGAATAAAATATATAAAATAAATGAAAGTTGACATAAAATCTCACGAAATATCATGAAATATATTAAGAATACTCATAGTAATTTTAAATACGATGAGATTATTTTTTAAACTCTTAAAAAGTTCTGATTAAAAATATAACAACCGATTTTTTCTAGATTTTCTTAGAATATCCCAAAATGTGAAAACATGTATCAGAATGATATATAATGTGTTGAGATGACTATTAATTATTAATATAACTCTAACCTAACATAAAATAATAAAATATAGTGTATGATAGTCAAATAAAGTTTGTAATATATTCGATTAGATTGTTATGGCTTTTATGTTACAAATTCGAATTTATTTTAGATTAACTTGAATAAAATATATAAAATAAATGAAAGTTGACATAAAATCTCACGAAATATCATGAAATATATTAAGAATACTCATAGTAATTTTAAATACGATGAGATTATTTTTTAAACTCTTAAAAAGTTCTGATTAAAAATATAACAACCGATTTTTTTAGATTTTCTTAGAATATCCCAAAATGTGAAAACATGTCTCAGAATGATATATAATGTGTTGAGATGACTATTAATTATTAATATAACTCTAACCTAACATAAAATAATAAAATATAGTGTATGATAGTCAAATAAAGTTTGTAATATATTCGATTAGATTGTTATGGCTTTTATGTTACAAATTCGAATTTATTTTAGATTAACTTGAATAAAATATATAAAATAAATGAAAGTTGACATAAAATCTCACGAAATATCATGAAATATATTAAGAATACTCATAGTAATTTTAAATACGATGAGATTATTTTTTAAACTCTTAAAAAGTTCTGATTAAAAATATAACAACCGATTTTTTCTAGATTTTCTTAGAATATCCCAAAATGTGAAAACATGTCTCAGAATGATATATAATGTGTTGAGATGACTATTAATTATTAATATAACTCTAACCTAACATAAAATAATAAAATATAGTGTATGATAGTCAAATAAAGTTTGTAATATATTCGATTAGATTAGATGACTTTTATGTTACAAATTCGAATTTATTTTAGATTAACTTGAATAAAATATATAAAATAAATGAAAGTTGACATAAAATCTCACGAAATATCATGAAATATATTAAGAATACTCATAGTAATTTTAAATACGATGAGATTATTTTTTAAACTCTTAAAAAGTTCTGATTAAAAATATAACAACCGATTTTTTCTAGATTTTCTTAGAATATCCCAAAATGTGAAAACATGTATCAGAATGATATATAATGTGTTGAGATGACTATTAATTATTAATATAACTCTAACCTAACATAAAATAATAAAATATAGTGTATGATAGTCAAATAAAGTTTGTAATATATTCGATTAGATTGTGATGACTTTTATGTTACAAATTCGAATTTATTTTAGATTAACTTGAATAAAATATATAAAATAAATGAAAGTTGACATAAAATCTCACGAAATATCATGAAATATATTAAGAATACTCATAGTAATTTTAAATACGATGAGATTATTTTTTAAACTCTTAAAAAGTTCTGATTAAAAATATAACAACCGATTTTTTTAGATTTTCTTAGAATATCCCAAAATGTGAAAACATGTCTCAGAATGATATATAATGTGTTGAGATGACTATTAATTATTAATATAACTCTAACCTAACATAAAATAATAAAATATAGTGTATGATAGTCAAATAAAGTTTGTAATAATTTCGATTAGATTGTGATGGCTTTTATGTTACAAATTCGAATTTATTTTAGATTAACTTGAATAAAATATATAAAATAAATGAAAGTTGACATAAAATCTCACGAAATATCATGAAATATATTAAGAATACTCATAGTAATTTTAAATACGATGAGATTATTTTTTAAACTCTTAAAAAGTTCTGATTAAAAATATAACAACCGATTTTTTTAGATTTTCTTAGAATATCCCAAAATGTGAAAACATGTCTCAGAATGATATATAATGTGTTGAGATGACTATTAATTATTAATATAACTCTAACCTAACATAAAATAATAAAATATAGTGTATGATAGTCAAATAAAGTTTGTAATATATTCGATTAGATTAAGATGACTTTTATGTTACAAATTCGAATTTATTTTAGATTAACTTGAATAAAATATATAAAATAAATGAAAGTTGACATAAAATCTCACGAAATATCATGAAATATATTAAGAATACTCATAGTAATTTTAAATACGATGAGATTATTTTTTAAACTCTTAAAAAGTTCTGATTAAAAATATAACAACCGATTTTTTTAGATTTTCTTAGAATATCCCAAAATGTGAAAACATGTCTCAGAATGATATATAATGTGTTGAGATGACTATTAATTATTAATATAACTCTAACCTAACATAAAATAATAAAATATAGTGTATGATAGTCAAATAAAGTTTGTAATATATTCGATTAGATTGTGGATGACTTTTATGTTACAAATTCGAATTTATTTTAGATTAACTTGAATAAAATATATAAAATAAATGAAAGTTGACATAAAATCTCACGAAATATCATGAAATATATTAAGAATACTCATAGTAATTTTAAATACGATGAGATTATTTTTTAAACTCTTAAAAAGTTCTGATTAAAAATATAACAACCGATTTTTTTAGATTTTCTTAGAATATCCCAAAATGTGAAAACATGTCTCAGAATGATATATAATGTGTTGAGATGACTATTAATTATTAATATAACTCTAACCTAACATAAAATAATAAAATATAGTGTATGATAGTCAAATAAAGTTTGTAATATATTCGATTAGATTAAGATGACTTTTATGTTACAAATTCGAATTTATTTTAGATTAACTTGAATAAAATATATAAAATAAATGAAAGTTGACATAAAATCTCACGAAATATCATGAAATATATTAAGAATACTCATAGTAATTTTAAATACGATGAGATTATTTTTTAAACTCTTAAAAAGTTCTGATTAAAAATATAACAACCGATTTTTTTAGATTTTCTTAGAATATCCCAAAATGTGAAAACATGTCTCAGAATGATATATAATGTGTTGAGATGACTATTAATTATTAATATAACTCTAACCTAACATAAAATAATAAAATATAGTGTATGATAGTCAAATAAAGTTTGTAATAATTTCGATTAGATTGTGATGGCTTTTATGTTACAAATTCGAATTTATTTTAGATTAACTTGAATAAAATATATAAAATAAATGAAAGTTGACATAAAATCTCACGAAATATCATGAAATATATTAAGAATACTCATAGTAATTTTAAATACGATGAGATTATTTTTTAAACTCTTAAAAAGTTCTGATTAAAAATATAACAACCGATTTTTTTAGATTTTCTTAGAATATCCCAAAATGTGAAAACATGTCTCAGAATGATATATAATGTGTTGAGATGACTATTAATTATTAATATAACTCTAACCTAACATAAAATATTAAAATATAGTGTATGATAGTCAAATAAAGTTTGTAATATATTCGATTAGATTAAGATGACTTTTATGTTACAAATTCGAATTTATTTTAGATTAACTTGAATAAAATATATAAAATAAATGAAAGTTGACATAAAATCTCACGAAATATCATGAAATATATTAAGAATACTCATAGTAATTTTAAATACGATGAGATTATTTTTTAAACTCTTAAAAAGTTCTGATTAAAAATATAACAACCGATTTTTTTAGATTTTCTTAGAATATCCCAAAATGTGAAAACATGTCTCAGAATGATATATAATGTGTTGAGATGACTATTAATTATTAATATAACTCTAACCTAACATAAAATAATAAAATATAGTGTATGATAGTCAAATAAAGTTTGTAATATATTCGATTATATTGTTATGGCTTTTATGTTACAAATTCGAATTTATTTTAGATTAACTTGAATAAAATATATAAAATAAATGAAAGTTGACATAAAATCTCACGAAATATCATGAAATATATTAAGAATACTCATAGTAATTTTAAATACGATGAGATTATTTTTTAAACTCTTAAAAAGTTCTGATTAAAAATATAACAACCGATTTTTTTAGATTTTCTTAGAATATCCCAAAATGTGAAAACATGTCTCAGAATGATATATAATGTGTTGAGATGACTATTAATTATTAATATAACTCTAACCTAACATAAAATAATAAAATATAGTGTATGATAGTCAAATAAAGTTTGTAATAATTTCGATTAGATTGTGATGGCTTTTATGTTACAAATTCGAATTTATTTTAGATTAACTTGAATAAAATATATAAAATAAATGAAAGTTGACATAAAATCTCACGAAATATCATGAAATATATTAAGAATACTCATAGTAATTTTAAATACGATGAGATTATTTTTTAAACTCTTAAAAAGTTCTGATTAAAAATATAACAACCGATTTTTTTAGATTTTCTTAGAATATCCCAAAATGTGAAAACATGTCTCAGAATGATATATAATGTGTTGAGATGACTATTAATTATTAATATAACTCTAACCTAACATAAAATAATAAAATATAGTGTATGATAGTCAAATAAAGTTTGTAATATATTCGATTAGATTAAGATGACTTTTATGTTACAAATTCGAATTTATTTTAGATTAACTTGAATAAAATATATAAAATAAATGAAAGTTGACATAAAATCTCACGAAATATCATGAAATATATTAAGAATACTCATAGTAATTTTAAATACGATGAGATTATTTTTTAAACTCTTAAAAAGTTCTGATTAAAAATATAACAACCGATTTTTTTAGATTTTCTTAGAATATCCCAAAATGTGAAAACATGTCTCAGAATGATATATAATGTGTTGAGATGACTATTAATTATTAATATAACTCTAACCTAACATAAAATAATAAAATATAGTGTATGATAGTCAAATAAAGTTTGTAATAATTTCGATTAGATTGTGATGGCTTTTATGTTACAAATTCGAATTTATTTTAGATTAACTTGAATAAAATATATAAAATAAATGAAAGTTGACATAAAATCTCACGAAATATCATGAAATATATTAAGAATACTCATAGTAATTTTAAATACGATGAGATTATTTTTTAAACTCTTAAAAAGTTCTGATTAAAAATATAACAACCGATTTTTTTAGATTTTCTTAGAATATCCCAAAATGTGAAAACATGTCTCAGAATGATATATAATGTGTTGAGATGACTATTAATTATTAATATAACTCTAACCTAACATAAAATAATAAAATATAGTGTATGATAGTCAAATAAAGTTTGTAATATATTCGATTAGATTTATGGCTTTTATGTTACAAATTCGAATTTATTTTAGATTAACTTGAATAAAATATATAAAATAAATGAAAGTTGACATAAAATCTCACGAAATATCATGAAATATATTAAGAATACTCATAGTAATTTTAAATACGATGAGATTATTTTTTAAACTCTTAAAAAGTTCTGATTAAAAATATAACAACCGATTTTTTTAGATTTTCTTAGAATATCCCAAAATGTGAAAACATGTCTCAGAATGATATATAATGTGTTGAGATGACTATTAATTATTAATATAACTCTAACCTAACATAAAATAATAAAATATAGTGTATGATAGTCAAATAAAGTTTGTAATATATTCGATTAGATTAGATGACTTTTATGTTACAAATTCGAATTTATTTTAGATTAACTTGAATAAAATATATAAAATAAATGAAAGTTGACATAAAATCTCACGAAATATCATGAAATATATTAAGAATACTCATAGTAATTTTAAATACGATGAGATTATTTTTTAAACTCTTAAAAAGTTCTGATTAAAAATATAACAACCGATTTTTTTAGATTTTCTTAGAATATCCCAAAATGTGAAAACATGTCTCAGAATGATATATAATGTGTTGAGATGACTATTAATTATTAATATAACTCTAACCTAACATAAAATAATAAAATATAGTGTATGATAGTCAAATAAAGTTTGTAATAATTTCGATTAGATTGTGATGACTTTTATGTTACAAATTCGAATTTATTTTAGATTAACTTGAATAAAATATATAAAATAAATGAAAGTTGACATAAAATCTCACGAAATATCATGAAATATATTAAGAATACTCATAGTAATTTTAAATACGATGAGATTATTTTTTAAACTCTTAAAAAGTTCTGATTAAAAATATAACAACCGATTTTTTTAGATTTTCTTAGAATATCCCAAAATGTGAAAACATGTCTCAGAATGATATATAATGTGTTGAGATGACTATTAATTATTAATATAACTCTAACCTAACATAAAATAATAAAATATAGTGTATGATAGTCAAATAAAGTTTGTAATAATTTCGATTAGATTGTGATGGCTTTTATGTTACAAATTCGAATTTATTTTAGATTAACTTGAATAAAATATATAAAATAAATGAAAGTTGACATAAAATCTCACGAAATATCATGAAATATATTAAGAATACTCATAGTAATTTTAAATACGATGAGATTATTTTTTAAACTCTTAAAAAGTTCTGATTAAAAATATAACAACCGATTTTTTCTAGATTTTCTTAGAATATCCCAAAATGTGAAAACATGTCTCAGAATGATATATAATGTGTTGAGATGACTATTAATTATTAATATAACTCTAACCTAACATAAAATAATAAAATATAGTGTATGATAGTCAAATAAAGTTTGTAATATATTCGATTAGATTAAGATGACTTTTATGTTACAAATTCGAATTTATTTTAGATTAACTTGAATAAAATATATAAAATAAATGAAAGTTGACATAAAATCTCACGAAATATCATGAAATATATTAAGAATACTCATAGTAATTTTAAATACGATGAGATTATTTTTTAAACTCTTAAAAAGTTCTGATTAAAAATATAACAACCGATTTTTTTAGATTTTCTTAGAATATCCCAAAATGTGAAAACATGTCTCAGAATGATATATAATGTGTTGAGATGACTATTAATTATTAATATAACTCTAACCTAACATAAAATAATAAAATATAGTGTATGATAGTCAAATAAAGTTTGTAATATATTCGATTAGATTAAGATGACTTTTATGTTACAAATTCGAATTTATTTTAGATTAACTTGAATAAAATATATAAAATAAATGAAAGTTGACATAAAATCTCACGAAATATCATGAAATATATTAAGAATACTCATAGTAATTTTAAATACGATGAGATTATTTTTTAAACTCTTAAAAAGTTCTGATTAAAAATATAACAACCGATTTTTTCTAGATTTTCTTAGAATATCCCAAAATGTGAAAACATGTATCAGAATGATATATAATGTGTTGAGATGACTATTAATTATTAATATAACTCTAACCTAACATAAAATAATAAAATATAGTGTATGATAGTCAAATAAAGTTTGTAATAATTTCGATTAGATTGTGATGACTTTTATGTTACAAATTCGAATTTATTTTAGATTAACTTGAATAAAATATATAAAATAAATGAAAGTTGACATAAAATCTCACGAAATATCATGAAATATATTAAGAATACTCATAGTAATTTTAAATACGATGAGATTATTTTTTAAACTCTTAAAAAGTTCTGATTAAAAATATAACAACCGATTTTTTCTAGATTTTCTTAGAATATCCCAAAATGTGAAAACATGTATCAGAATGATATATAATGTGTTGAGATGACTATTAATTATTAATATAACTCTAACCTAACATAAAATAATAAAATATAGTGTATGATAGTCAAATAAAGTTTGTAATAATTTCGATTAGATTGTGATGGCTTTTATGTTACAAATTCGAATTTATTTTAGATTAACTTGAATAAAATATATAAAATAAATGAAAGTTGACATAAAATCTCACGAAATATCATGAAATATATTAAGAATACTCATAGTAATTTTAAATACGATGAGATTATTTTTTAAACTCTTAAAAAGTTCTGATTAAAAATATAACAACCGATTTTTTTAGATTTTCTTAGAATATCCCAAAATGTGAAAACATGTCTCAGAATGATATATAATGTGTTGAGATGACTATTAATTATTAATATAACTCTAACCTAACATAAAATAATAAAATATAGTGTATGATAGTCAAATAAAGTTTGTAATAATTTCGATTAGATTGAGATGGCTTTTATGTTACAAATTCGAATTTATTTTAGATTAACTTGAATAAAATATATAAAATAAATGAAAGTTGACATAAAATCTCACGAAATATCATGAAATATATTAAGAATACTCATAGTAATTTTAAATACGATGAGATTATTTTTTAAACTCTTAAAAAGTTCTGATTAAAAATATAACAACCGATTTTTTTAGATTTTCTTAGAATATCCCAAAATGTGAAAACATGTCTCAGAATGATATATAATGTGTTGAGATGACTATTAATTATTAATATAACTCTAACCTAACATAAAATAATAAAATATAGTGTATGATAGTCAAATAAAGTTTGTAATATATTCGATTAGATTAGATGACTTTTATGTTACAAATTCGAATTTATTTTAGATTAACTTGAATAAAATATATAAAATAAATGAAAGTTGACATAAAATCTCACGAAATATCATGAAATATATTAAGAATACTCATAGTAATTTTAAATACGATGAGATTATTTTTTAAACTCTTAAAAAGTTCTGATTAAAAATATAACAACCGATTTTTTTAGATTTTCTTAGAATATCCCAAAATGTGAAAACATGTCTCAGAATGATATATAATGTGTTGAGATGACTATTAATTATTAATATAACTCTAACCTAACATAAAATAATAAAATATAGTGTATGATAGTCAAATAAAGTTTGTAATATATTCGATTAGATTAAGATGACTTTTATGTTACAAATTCGAATTTATTTTAGATTAACTTGAATAAAATATATAAAATAAATGAAAGTTGACATAAAATCTCACGAAATATCATGAAATATATTAAGAATACTCATAGTAATTTTAAATACGATGAGATTATTTTTTAAACTCTTAAAAAGTTCTGATTAAAAATATAACAACCGATTTTTTCTAGATTTTCTTAGAATATCCCAAAATGTGAAAACATGTATCAGAATGATATATAATGTGTTGAGATGACTATTAATTATTAATATAACTCTAACCTAACATAAAATAATAAAATATAGTGTATGATAGTCAAATAAAGTTTGTAATAATTTCGATTAGATTGTGATGACTTTTATGTTACAAATTCGAATTTATTTTAGATTAACTTGAATAAAATATATAAAATAAATGAAAGTTGACATAAAATCTCACGAAATATCATGAAATATATTAAGAATACTCATAGTAATTTTAAATACGATGAGATTATTTTTTAAACTCTTAAAAAGTTCTGATTAAAAATATAACAACCGATTTTTTTAGATTTTCTTAGAATATCCCAAAATGTGAAAACATGTATCAGAATGATATATAATGTGTTGAGATGACTATTAATTATTAATATAACTCTAACCTAACATAAAATAATAAAATATAGTGTATGATAGTCAAATAAAGTTTGTAATAATTTCGATTAGATTAAGATGACTTTTATGTTACAAATTCGAATTTATTTTAGATTAACTTGAATAAAATATATAAAATAAATGAAAGTTGACATAAAATCTCACGAAATATCATGAAATATATTAAGAATACTCATAGTAATTTTAAATACGATGAGATTATTTTTTAAACTCTTAAAAAGTTCTGATTAAAAATATAACAACCGATTTTTTCTAGATTTTCTTAGAATATCCCAAAATGTGAAAACATGTCTCAGAATGATATATAATGTGTTGAGATGACTATTAATTATTAATATAACTCTAACCTAACATAAAATAATAAAATATAGTGTATGATAGTCAAATAAAGTTTGTAATAATTTCGATTAGATTGTGATGGCTTTTATGTTACAAATTCGAATTTATTTTAGATTAACTTGAATAAAATATATAAAATAAATGAAAGTTGACATAAAATCTCACGAAATATCATGAAATATATTAAGAATACTCATAGTAATTTTAAATACGATGAGATTATTTTTTAAACTCTTAAAAAGTTCTGATTAAAAATATAACAACCGATTTTTTTAGATTTTCTTAGAATATCCCAAAATGTGAAAACATGTATCAGAATGATATATAATGTGTTGAGATGACTATTAATTATTAATATAACTCTAACCTAACATAAAATAATAAAATATAGTGTATGATAGTCAAATAAAGTTTGTAATATATTCGATTAGATTAAGATGACTTTTATGTTACAAATTCGAATTTATTTTAGATTAACTTGAATAAAATATATAAAATAAATGAAAGTTGACATAAAATCTCACGAAATATCATGAAATATATTAAGAATACTCATAGTAATTTTAAATACGATGAGATTATTTTTTAAACTCTTAAAAAGTTCTGATTAAAAATTTAACAACCGATTTTTTTAGATTTTCTTAGAATATCCCAAAATGTGAAAACATGTATCAGAATGATATATAATGTGTTGAGATGACTATTAATTATTAATATAACTCTAACCTAACATAAAATAATAAAATATAGTGTATGATAGTCAAATAAAGTTTGTAATAATTTCGATTAGATTGTGATGGCTTTTATGTTACAAATTCGAATTTATTTTAGATTAACTTGAATAAAATATATAAAATAAATGAAAGTTGACATAAAATCTCACGAAATATCATGAAATATATTAAGAATACTCATAGTAATTTTAAATACGATGAGATTATTTTTTAAACTCTTAAAAAGTTCTGATTAAAAATATAACAACCGATTTTTTTAGATTTTCTTAGAATATCCCAAAATGTGAAAACATGTCTCAGAATGATATATAATGTGTTGAGATGACTATTAATTATTAATATAACTCTAACCTAACATAAAATAATAAAATATAGTGTATGATAGTCAAATAAAGTTTGTAATATATTCGATTAGATTGTTATGGCTTTTATGTTACAAATTCGAATTTATTTTAGATTAACTTGAATAAAATATATAAAATAAATGAAAGTTGACATAAAATCTCACGAAATATCATGAAATATATTAAGAATACTCATAGTAATTTTAAATACGATGAGATTATTTTTTAAACTCTTAAAAAGTTCTGATTAAAAATATAACAACCGATTTTTTCTAGATTTTCTTAGAATATCCCAAAATGTGAAAACATGTCTCAGAATGATATATAATGTGTTGAGATGACTATTAATTATTAATATAACTCTAACCTAACATAAAATAATAAAATATAGTGTATGATAGTCAAATAAAGTTTGTAATATATTCGATTAGATTAGGATGACTTTTATGTTACAAATTCGAATTTATTTTAGATTAACTTGAATAAAATATATAAAATAAATGAAAGTTGACATAAAATCTCACGAAATATCATGAAATATATTAAGAATACTCATAGTAATTTTAAATACGATGAGATTATTTTTTAAACTCTTAAAAAGTTCTGATTAAAAATATAACAACCGATTTTTTTAGATTTTCTTAGAATATCCCAAAATGTGAAAACATGTCTCAGAATGATATATAATGTGTTGAGATGACTATTAATTATTAATATAACTCTAACCTAACATAAAATAATAAAATATAGTGTATGATAGTCAAATAAAGTTTGTAATAATTTCGATTAGATTGTGATGGCTTTTATGTTACAAATTCGAATTTATTTTAGATTAACTTGAATAAAATATATAAAATAAATGAAAGTTGACATAAAATCTCACGAAATATCATGAAATATATTAAGAATACTCATAGTAATTTTAAATACGATGAGATTATTTTTTAAACTCTTAAAAAGTTCTGATTAAAAATATAACAACCGATTTTTTTAGATTTTCTTAGAATATCCCAAAATGTGAAAACATGTCTCAGAATGATATATAATGTGTTGAGATGACTATTAATTATTAATATAACTCTAACCTAACATAAAATAATAAAATATAGTGTATGATAGTCAAATAAAGTTTGTAATAATTTCGATTAGATTGTGATGGCTTTTATGTTACAAATTCGAATTTATTTTAGATTAACTTGAATAAAATATATAAAATAAATGAAAGTTGACATAAAATCTCACGAAATATCATGAAATATATTAAGAATACTCATAGTAATTTTAAATACGATGAGATTATTTTTTAAACTCTTAAAAAGTTCTGATTAAAAATATAACAACCGATTTTTTCTAGATTTTCTTAGAATATCCCAAAATGTGAA
Source organism: Impatiens glandulifera (assembly GCF_907164915.1). Classification (NCBI taxonomy): domain Eukaryota; kingdom Viridiplantae; phylum Streptophyta; class Magnoliopsida; order Ericales; family Balsaminaceae; genus Impatiens; species Impatiens glandulifera. The sequence continues at coordinate 7,637 of NW_025919460.1, read as the reverse complement.
AACATGTCTCAGAATGATATATAATGTGTTGAGATGACTATTAATTATTAATATAACTCTAACCTAACATAAAATAATAAAATATAGTGTATGATAGTCAAATAAAGTTTGTAATATATTCGATTAGATTGTTATGGCTTTTATGTTACAAATTCGAATTTATTTTAGATTAACTTGAATAAAATATATAAAATAAATGAAAGTTGACATAAAATCTCACGAAATATCATGAAATATATTAAGAATACTCATAGTAATTTTAAATACGATGAGATTATTTTTTAAACTCTTAAAAAGTTCTGATTAAAAATATAACAACCGATTTTTTTAGATTTTCTTAGAATATCCCAAAATGTGAAAACATGTCTCAGAATGATATATAATGTGTTGAGATGACTATTAATTATTAATATAACTCTAACCTAACATAAAATAATAAAATATAGTGTATGATAGTCAAATAAAGTTTGTAATATATTCGATTAGATTGTTATGACTTTTATGTTACAAATTCGAATTTATTTTAGATTAACTTGAATAAAATATATAAAATAAATGAAAGTTGACATAAAATCTCACGAAATATCATGAAATATATTAAGAATACTCATAGTAATTTTAAATACGATGAGATTATTTTTTAAACTCTTAAAAAGTTCTGATTAAAAATATAACAACCGATTTTTTCTAGATTTTCTTAGAATATCCCAAAATGTGAAAACATGTCTCAGAATGATATATAATGTGTTGAGATGACTATTAATTATTAATATAACTCTAACCTAACATAAAATAATAAAATATAGTGTATGATAGTCAAATAAAGTTTGTAATAATTTCGATTAGATTGTGATGGCTTTTATGTTACAAATTCGAATTTATTTTAGATTAACTTGAATAAAATATATAAAATAAATGAAAGTTGACATAAAATCTCACGAAATATCATGAAATATATTAAGAATACTCATAGTAATTTTAAATACGATGAGATTATTTTTTAAACTCTTAAAAAGTTCTGATTAAAAATATAACAACCGATTTTTTTAGATTTTCTTAGAATATCCCAAAATGTGAAAACATGTCTCAGAATGATATATAATGTGTTGAGATGACTATTAATTATTAATATAACTCTAACCTAACATAAAATAATAAAATATAGTGTATGATAGTCAAATAAAGTTTGTAATATATTCGATTAGATTAAGATGACTTTTATGTTACAAATTCGAATTTATTTTAGATTAACTTGAATAAAATATATAAAATAAATGAAAGTTGACATAAAATCTCACGAAATATCATGAAATATATTAAGAATACTCATAGTAATTTTAAATACGATGAGATTATTTTTTAAACTCTTAAAAAGTTCTGATTAAAAATATAACAACCGATTTTTTTAGATTTTCTTAGAATATCCCAAAATGTGAAAACATGTCTCAGAATGATATATAATGTGTTGAGATGACTATTAATTATTAATATAACTCTAACCTAACATAAAATAATAAAATATAGTGTATGATAGTCAAATAAAGTTTGTAATAATTTCGATTAGATTGTGATGGCTTTTATGTTACAAATTCGAATTTATTTTAGATTAACTTGAATAAAATATATAAAATAAATGAAAGTTGACATAAAATCTCACGAAATATCATGAAATATATTAAGAATACTCATAGTAATTTTAAATACGATGAGATTATTTTTTAAACTCTTAAAAAGTTCTGATTAAAAATATAACAACCGATTTTTTTAGATTTTCTTAGAATATCCCAAAATGTGAAAACATGTCTCAGAATGATATATAATGTGTTGAGATGACTATTAATTATTAATATAACTCTAACCTAACATAAAATAATAAAATATAGTGTATGATAGTCAAATAAAGTTTGTAATATATTCGATTAGATTTAGATGACTTTTATGTTACAAATTCGAATTTATTTTAGATTAACTTGAATAAAATATATAAAATAAATGAAAGTTGACATAAAATCTCACGAAATATCATGAAATATATTAAGAATACTCATAGTAATTTTAAATACGATGAGATTATTTTTTAAACTCTTAAAAAGTTCTGATTAAAAATATAACAACCGATTTTTTTAGATTTTCTTAGAATATCCCAAAATGTGAAAACATGTCTCAGAATGATATATAATGTGTTGAGATGACTATTAATTATTAATATAACTCTAACCTAACATAAAATAATAAAATATAGTGTATGATAGTCAAATAAAGTTTGTAATAATTTCGATTAGATTGTAATGACTTTTATGTTACAAATTCGAATTTATTTTAGATTAACTTGAATAAAATATATAAAATAAATGAAAGTTGACATAAAATCTCACGAAATATCATGAAATATATTAAGAATACTCATAGTAATTTTAAATACGATGAGATTATTTTTTAAACTCTTAAAAAGTTCTGATTAAAAATATAACAACCGATTTTTTTAGATTTTCTTAGAATATCCCAAAATGTGAAAACATGTCTCAGAATGATATATAATGTGTTGAGATGACTATTAATTATTAATATAACTCTAACCTAACATAAAATAATAAAATATAGTGTATGATAGTCAAATAAAGTTTGTAATAATTTCGATTAGATTGTGATGGCTTTTATGTTACAAATTCGAATTTATTTTAGATTAACTTGAATAAAATATATAAAATAAATGAAAGTTGACATAAAATCTCACGAAATATCATGAAATATATTAAGAATACTCATAGTAATTTTAAATACGATGAGATTATTTTTTAAACTCTTAAAAAGTTCTGATTAAAAATATAACAACCGATTTTTTTAGATTTTCTTAGAATATCCCAAAATGTGAAAACATGTCTCAGAATGATATATAATGTGTTGAGATGACTATTAATTATTAATATAACTCTAACCTAACATAAAATAATAAAATATAGTGTATGATAGTCAAATAAAGTTTGTAATAATTTCGATTAGATTAGTGATGGCTTTTATGTTACAAATTCGAATTTATTTTAGATTAACTTGAATAAAATATATAAAATAAATGAAAGTTGACATAAAATCTCACGAAATATCATGAAATATATTAAGAATACTCATAGTAATTTTAAATACGATGAGATTATTTTTTAAACTCTTAAAAAGTTCTGATTAAAAATATAACAACCGATTTTTTTAGATTTTCTTAGAATATCCCAAAATGTGAAAACATGTCTCAGAATGATATATAATGTGTTGAGATGACTATTAATTATTAATATAACTCTAACCTAACATAAAATAATAAAATATAGTGTATGATAGTCAAATAAAGTTTGTAATATATTCGATTAGATTAAGATGACTTTTATGTTACAAATTCGAATTTATTTTAGATTAACTTGAATAAAATATATAAAATAAATGAAAGTTGACATAAAATCTCACGAAATATCATGAAATATATTAAGAATACTCATAGTAATTTTAAATACGATGAGATTATTTTTTAAACTCTTAAAAAGTTCTGATTAAAAATATAACAACCGATTTTTTCTAGATTTTCTTAGAATATCCCAAAATGTGAAAACATGTCTCAGAATGATATATAATGTGTTGAGATGACTATTAATTATTAATATAACTCTAACCTAACATAAAATAATAAAATATAGTGTATGATAGTCAAATAAAGTTTGTAATATATTCGATTAGATTGTTATGGCTTTTATGTTACAAATTCGAATTTATTTTAGATTAACTTGAATAAAATATATAAAATAAATGAAAGTTGACATAAAATCTCACGAAATATCATGAAATATATTAAGAATACTCATAGTAATTTTAAATACGATGAGATTATTTTTTAAACTCTTAAAAAGTTCTGATTAAAAATATAACAACCGATTTTTTCTAGATTTTCTTAGAATATCCCAAAATGTGAAAACATGTATCAGAATGATATATAATGTGTTGAGATGACTATTAATTATTAATATAACTCTAACCTAACATAAAATAATAAAATATAGTGTATGATAGTCAAATAAAGTTTGTAATATATTCGATTAGATTAAGATGACTTTTATGTTACAAATTCGAATTTATTTTAGATTAACTTGAATAAAATATATAAAATAAATGAAAGTTGACATAAAATCTCACGAAATATCATGAAATATATTAAGAATACTCATAGTAATTTTAAATACGATGAGATTATTTTTTAAACTCTTAAAAAGTTCTGATTAAAAATATAACAACCGATTTTTTTAGATTTTCTTAGAATATCCCAAAATGTGAAAACATGTCTCAGAATGATATATAATGTGTTGAGATGACTATTAATTATTAATATAACTCTAACCTAACATAAAATAATAAAATATAGTGTATGATAGTCAAATAAAGTTTGTAATAATTTCGATTAGATTGTGATGACTTTTATGTTACAAATTCGAATTTATTTTAGATTAACTTGAATAAAATATATAAAATAAATGAAAGTTGACATAAAATCTCACGAAATATCATGAAATATATTAAGAATACTCATAGTAATTTTAAATACGATGAGATTATTTTTTAAACTCTTAAAAAGTTCTGATTAAAAATATAACAACCGATTTTTTTAGATTTTCTTAGAATATCCCAAAATGTGAAAACATGTCTCAGAATGATATATAATGTGTTGAGATGACTATTAATTATTAATATAACTCTAACCTAACATAAAATAATAAAATATAGTGTATGATAGTCAAATAAAGTTTGTAATAATTTCGATTAGATTGTGATGACTTTTATGTTACAAATTCGAATTTATTTTAGATTAACTTGAATAAAATATATAAAATAAATGAAAGTTGACATAAAATCTCACGAAATATCATGAAATATATTAAGAATACTCATAGTAATTTTAAATACGATGAGATTATTTTTTAAACTCTTAAAAAGTTCTGATTAAAAATATAACAACCGATTTTTTCTAGATTTTCTTAGAATATCCCAAAATGTGAAAACATGTCTCAGAATGATATATAATGTGTTGAGATGACTATTAATTATTAATATAACTCTAACCTAACATAAAATAATAAAATATAGTGTATGATAGTCAAATAAAGTTTGTAATATATTCGATTAGATTAAGAGGACTTTTATGTTACAAATTCGAATTTATTTTAGATTAACTTGAATAAAATATATAAAATAAATGAAAGTTGACATAAAATCTCACGAAATATCATGAAATATATTAAGAATACTCATAGTAATTTTAAATACGATGAGATTATTTTTTAAACTCTTAAAAAGTTCTGATTAAAAATATAACAACCGATTTTTTCTAGATTTTCTTAGAATATCCCAAAATGTGAAAACATGTCTCAGAATGATATATAATGTGTTGAGATGACTATTAATTATTAATATAACTCTAACCTAACATAAAATAATAAAATATAGTGTATGATAGTCAAATAAAGTTTGTAATATATTCGATTAGATTGTTATGGCTTTTATGTTACAAATTCGAATTTATTTTAGATTAACTTGAATAAAATATATAAAATAAATGAAAGTTGACATAAAATCTCACGAAATATCATGAAATATATTAAGAATACTCATAGTAATTTTAAATACGATGAGATTATTTTTTAAACTCTTAAAAAGTTCTGATTAAAAATATAACAACCGATTTTTTTAGATTTTCTTAGAATATCCCAAAATGTGAAAACATGTCTCAGAATGATATATAATGTGTTGAGATGACTATTAATTATTAATATAACTCTAACCTAACATAAAATAATAAAATATAGTGTATGATAGTCAAATAAAGTTTGTAATATATTCGATTAGATTAGATGACTTTTATGTTACAAATTCGAATTTATTTTAGATTAACTTGAATAAAATATATAAAATAAATGAAAGTTGACATAAAATCTCACGAAATATCATGAAATATATTAAGAATACTCATAGTAATTTTAAATACGATGAGATTATTTTTTAAACTCTTAAAAAGTTCTGATTAAAAATATAACAACCGATTTTTTCTAGATTTTCTTAGAATATCCCAAAATGTGAAAACATGTCTCAGAATGATATATAATGTGTTGAGATGACTATTAATTATTAATATAACTCTAACCTAACATAAAATAATAAAATATAGTGTATGATAGTCAAATAAAGTTTGTAATAATTTCGATTAGATTGTGATGGCTTTTATGTTACAAATTCGAATTTATTTTAGATTAACTTGAATAAAATATATAAAATAAATGAAAGTTGACATAAAATCTCACGAAATATCATGAAATATATTAAGAATACTCATAGTAATTTTAAATACGATGAGATTATTTTTTAAACTCTTAAAAAGTTCTGATTAAAAATATAACAACCGATTTTTTTAGATTTTCTTAGAATATCCCAAAATGTGAAAACATGTCTCAGAATGATATATAATGTGTTGAGATGACTATTAATTATTAATATAACTCTAACCTAACATAAAATAATAAAATATAGTGTATGATAGTCAAATAAAGTTTGTAATAATTTCGATTAGATTAAGATGACTTTTATGTTACAAATTCGAATTTATTTTAGATTAACTTGAATAAAATATATAAAATAAATGAAAGTTGACATAAAATCTCACGAAATATCATGAAATATATTAAGAATACTCATAGTAATTTTAAATACGATGAGATTATTTTTTAAACTCTTAAAAAGTTCTGATTAAAAATATAACAACCGATTTTTTCTAGATTTTCTTAGAATATCCCAAAATGTGAAAACATGTCTCAGAATGATATATAATGTGTTGAGATGACTATTAATTATTAATATAACTCTAACCTAACATAAAATAATAAAATATAGTGTATGATAGTCAAATAAAGTTTGTAATATATTCGATTAGATTGTTATGACTTTTATGTTACAAATTCGAATTTATTTTAGATTAACTTGAATAAAATATATAAAATAAATGAAAGTTGACATAAAATCTCACGAAATATCATGAAATATATTAAGAATACTCATAGTAATTTTAAATACGATGAGATTATTTTTTAAACTCTTAAAAAGTTCTGATTAAAAATATAACAACCGATTTTTTTAGATTTTCTTAGAATATCCCAAAATGTGAAAACATGTCTCAGAATGATATATAATGTGTTGAGATGACTATTAATTATTAATATAACTCTAACCTAACATAAAATAATAAAATATAGTGTATGATAGTCAAATAAAGTTTGTAATATATTCGATTAGATTAAGATGACTTTTATGTTACAAATTCGAATTTATTTTAGATTAACTTGAATAAAATATATAAAATAAATGAAAGTTGACATAAAATCTCACGAAATATCATGAAATATATTAAGAATACTCATAGTAATTTTAAATACGATGAGATTATTTTTTAAACTCTTAAAAAGTTCTGATTAAAAATATAACAACCGATTTTTTCTAGATTTTCTTAGAATATCCCAAAATGTGAAAACATGTCTCAGAATGATATATAATGTGTTGAGATGACTATTAATTATTAATATAACTCTAACCTAACATAAAATAATAAAATATAGTGT
>NW_025919458.1:0-5091 GCF_907164915.1 Impatiens glandulifera | reverse complement strand
CGCATACGTCTAATAGACGTTAGACATTTTTACGTTTAAGAGCAAGTGGATGCTCACGTCTAACCAGACACACGTGCAGCACGTGTTGTTCTTACATAATTAGACGTATACGTCTAATAGACGAATTTCCAAGTAGAAGTTGAAAATGTGAAAAGTAGAATAAATGTCTAACTACTTGTGTAATTAGACCTTTCATCTTCTGGCTATTTGGACAGCTATGTATCTGTTCATGTACTTTTTCCCGCCAAAAATTAAATCAGTCATTCCTTAAAAGGATTGAAGTCATGTGTCTTTCAATACATAAAGAATGACTAATATTTCTGATGACTTTAGTTTGTACGTTTAGTATTAACTGTGCGTTTTCATGATTAATATTAAATGTTGTGTCCCTTGGGAACAGATTTCTGAGTTTCTGACGGTAGGTATGATCATTGCATATTAACTGCAATCTAGGTTTTTAATATTTAATGAGTGATATTACTCAAATGGTTGAGTACTTCAAAATCCGTGTCTCTCTCTAGAATTCGAATCGACTAGTTTTTGTTCACCTAGTCGAAATGTCATCCTTCTCTCCAAAATCTCTTCAAGTGGATTTTAAATCTGTATCCACGTTGAAATCTCCTAGAATGTTTAAAACGTTCGAGTCGTTGAAAATCTCAGGGCTGCGAAAATTCCTCACCCCTCATCCTATTTATCACGAACAGATGATTCGTGAGTTCTTTGAAACGGCTAATTTCTATCAAGACAAATATATTGTTGGGATCGTCCAGGGAAGGATGATCTGTATCTCCGAAAGCTCGTTCAGTATGTTCTTCCAACTTCCCACTGAAGGTATTCATGAGTTTTCATCTTCCCCGTATGAAATCATATTTATAATGATGAAAGTCTTCTCTGATTCACCCCTTATGGATATTCACGGGAAGAAAAGCTTCCTGAAAGATGAGTTTGCTCTTCTTAGCGACATCATTTCCAAATCTCTTCTCGCCAAAGAATCTTCCTACAAGTACAGTACGAAGGTTTTTGAGATAATGGTGGCTATCACCAGGGGCGTACTTATCAACTAGACTAGTTTTCTCTTCGGAAATCTGGTCAGAATGCTTTACACTTGGAAGAGAATTTATGGCTTTGACGGTCCTCTTGGCGCTTTCCTCTATTTTCTTATCGATGAACCTGGTAAAGGGTATCACCTTTCTTCTAAAACTCTGAACAACCAAAAGGTTGTTGAATATGTTCTTAGGGTGAAGAGGCTCAAGTCTAAGAAAAAGAAAAGAGATGTCTTCAACCCCCCTCTAACCGCAATCTTAGAGACTTCTTAGGTTGAAAACTATCCTTTCCAGAAAATGATTAAGAAGAAGAAAAAGATTAGAATAGACTTTATTTTCAATTTAAGATGAAATTTTTGTAAGATCTTTTGATTTTGTTTTGTTTTGAACTTATTTCGGTTATTTTTGGAAGAATGTTTTGTATATTTCTCCTGAAAACACTCCTGATTATGTGCTTAATTTGTCAATGGTACTTTGTGTTTATAAATTTAATATTCTGAATGTTGTGTGTTTGAAAAAGTTTGTGGATAAATAGGGGTTTTTCTATATCTGTATGATGAATGCTTAATTTGTTATCTATGCAGAATTTCAATCTCATCATCAAAAAGGGGGAAATTGTTGGGTCAAATTATTTTGACTAAGTGTTGTGTACTATGGAGGCGTTCCAATGGAAGCTCGCCACGTGTCATTATGAAGATTCGACCGTTGGTACCCGTTCCTTATTTAAAAAATCTAAAGGACAACGGACAATCTCGGGATCTCTCGCTCTCATTCTAAGAAGAATCTCTGGAATTACTGAGAAATCAAGTCTTTGAATATTCAAGTTGTTAGCTACTTTCTTGCTTTACTGTGTGTTAATCAAGAGAGAGTTAGAATCAAAACATCGTTTTAGCTAAGTGATATTCTTTATCATATTGTAAGTTGAACAGAGTCTGTTCTGTTCAACAGTGAGTTATTCGTGCAAACTGTATTTGATTTAAAACATATTATAGTGAATCCTTCTGGTGGTTGGAAGAAGGGGTGGCGTAGGAGAGTTTGCTCCGAACATCCATAAACAAACTATTGTGTTGTTCCTTTCTGTCATTTTCTCATTCTTGATCCTAAGCTTCAAACCTAAGTAAACATTTCCGCACTTGATTCTGTTTCAAGTGTTTACAAGGGTTTGCGTAGAATAGAAAGTGAATTAAATCCCTAACAAGATTTTTTCAAACTGTTTTTCCTAAGCCTTCATCAATCGCCAGACCCCCGTCTCTATTGATTAAGCCGATCCTATCAAATACAAAGTATATGAATTACAACAGGAGTAGTGAGAGAGTGATCTTAATAATATGTCTAGCAATGTATGCTTCGTCAAGTTTCCAACCTCTTCTTGATTAAGATCCACATATATATGAGTCATAGTCGCTCTGCATTCAATGATTGCGTGTTGATGTAGCGTAGCTCCACTTGAGTGTTGTAGCCGCACTTGAGTATCGTAGCCCTGCTTTAATGGCGTGTGACTATGAACTTCTTAGAAGGTTTGTAATAATGACGCATGACAATAAATGCAACGGTCAAATCTGAATATCGATTTGTGGCATTATTCTATTGATTATTATGCGTGCTGATGTGGCAGTAGGTTGTTTATCGGGCGATAAGCAAGGAAGATAAGTGGGCGTTGTTTTAGTCGTCTGTTGAAGCCTAGCTTTAGACCAAACCGTCTGTTGAAGCCTAGACATCTGCTAGCACTTCTTTAGACCAAACCGTCTGTTGAAGCCTGGACATCTGTTAGCACTTCTTCATACCAGACCGTCTATTGAGGCCTAGACATCTGTTAGCGCTTCTTCAGACCAGACCATCTGTTGAGACCTAGACGTCTGCTAGCGCTTCTTTAGACCAGACCGTCTGTTGAAGTCTAGACGTATGCTAGCACTTCTTCAGAGCAGACCGTCTGTTGAATCCTAGACGTCTGCTAGCGCTTCTTCAGACCAGACCGTCTGTTGAATCCTAGACGTTTGCTAGCGCTTCTTTAGACCAGACCATCTGTTGAATCCTAGATGTCTACTAATGCTTCTTCAGACTAGACCGTTTGTTGAATCCTAGACGTCTGCTAGCGCTTCTTCAAATCAGACCGTCTGTTGAAGCCTATATGTCTGCTAGCGCTTCTTCATACCATACCGTCTGTCGAAGCCTAGACATCTGCTAGCGCTTCTTCAGACTACAAGTGAGGACATACGTCTTATGAGTTGTACATGCGCAAAGACAATTTACACAATTTAGTTTTATTCACAAATGCATCCTTAAAACTTTATGTGAACACATCATTAAAATCATGTTGTATTGATTAGACTAGTTCTTATTCACTTGAGTTTATTTTAATTAATTTACATGGTTTCCTTAATTAATTTATTCTAACAATTACGGATATCTATGATTATGCAAATAAAAGTGTTTAATTACATGGTGTTGCATTTTATAACATAGTGTAAAAGAGATGGACTTCTTCACTTAATATAGGAGGCCAATAGATACAAAATTTTGAAAGTAGTTGGCAAGGGAAGCTATGGGGTTGTATGTGCGGTTGTCAACACACCAACCGGGGAAAAAGTAGCTAGCCATTTATGATATAATAAATATTTTTTAGCACATTTGTGATATTACCCAATTTTACGCTAAATAAATTGTTTATCCTTTTGTTGCATCCTGATATAGTTGACAATAAATGTATTCTAGGCGAGAATTCAATGACATTTATGTTATTTTTGAGCTCATGGATTCTGATCTTCACCAAGTCATCAAATCAAACGATGACTTGACCCCAAATCACAATTGATTATTCCTATATCAAATGATATGTGCACTCTGTTGCTTATTCTTGGTCGTTACAAATGTTACAAAAAATATAAGATTTGCAATAGTGTGGGAAACGAAAAATGTGCATATGAGGAAAATGGAAGATTTACAATAATGAGGAAAACAGAAGATTTGTAATAAATTTCATTAAATTATAAAATTATGAGTTTTTTTCTATTTATTATAAATAAAATGTATGTTACTCTAAATAAAATAAGAAAAAGGAGAGAGTAACTCTTGTAATTTTTTTTAAAAAATAAAAGATTTTATAGAAAAAATTCTCCAATTCTTGTGAGTGATTCTCTCATTAAACCAACAAGTGGTATCATAGTATCAGGTGAATGCCAAAAATCATCCGATGGGATCAAATGTCGAAGGATGCAGGATCATCAGGAGCACAACAAAATAATGGCATATTCCACTATCCGCGACTAACACTCACTAACTACATCAGTTGGGTGATTCGTGTACAAGCTATGATGGAGGACCATTGAGTGTGGGAGGCAGTCGAGTCAGCAAAAGGAATAGAGATTGATGTCTGCTTTGATAAGAAGGCTAGATCGCATCTTCTACAAGCACTTCTAGAGGATCTTCTCATGCAGGTGGAAAATAAGAAGACATAGAAGGAAGTGCGGGACTATCTCAAGACGAGGTTCGTCGGCGCAGACCGTGTGAAGAATGAACAATTGCACTTCGAGTGAGTTTGATAGGATGCATATGAACTACAGTGAGTCGCTCGATCAATATGTTGGTCGACTCACATCCATATCAATCAAGTACTCAAACTTTAGAGAAACATTAAATGATGTTGCGATAGTAAAGAAGCTCTTCGAAACCGTGCTAGAAAGGTTTATCGGTGTGGTAGTCGGCATCGAACTATTTTACAACCTCGAGACGTTAACATTCGAGGAAATAGTTAGAAGGTTAAAGGCCTTCGAGGAGCGCTCACGCGAGAAAAGTACAAGCACTAGAGGAAACGAAGGACAAGTGTTATTCACTCGGGAGGAGTGGAAGGCATGGTTGAAAAAGGATGAGAAAAACTCGTTGAACTAGTGGAAAAGGGATTCCACAGATAATTTTTTCGTTGAATAGATAATTTTTCTATTTTTCTTCTTCCGTTTCATTTTTCTACTCCCAAGAACATGTCGATCATCATCTCAAGATATGAATCGACTTATATGATGATCAATTTATTCAAAATAGTTTATGATAAAAA
>NW_025919456.1:0-181089 GCF_907164915.1 Impatiens glandulifera | reverse complement strand
GGTAAAAATGACCTCATCCAAAAAGTTTATATAATTTACATGAAAAATGATATAATGTTTCTATATCATATTTCTTCTCCATGAAAATTTCTCAATGTTTCTTTTAAGTTTAATTTATTTTTAATTTATATTCATTTTGTCTTCACTATAATTTAGTTATCTTTTTTTATTAATTATATATATATATTATTTTTTTCTTTTATTATTTTCTTTATATATATATAATTGATATAATTTTATAAATAAAATTTGTGATTATGTTAAAATTTGGTTTTGAATTAATTGATATAATATCTAGTTAAAGAAACTGAAATAATTATTTAAAGTTAATTATATTTGATTTAATTTTGAAGTTTTTGTAACATTTTTTTGTTGTCAAAAGTGATTAAGATCGACAGTTTAAAAATAAATCAAATAGTTTAAGATAATTTTATTTTTTATATAAGATAGTTGCTGAGATCATAATTATAAAATCATAATTCTAATATTTTTATAATGTGATCTTTGATTTAAGATACTTTAAAATATTAAAACATTTGATTCAACATGATTTAGGATTTAAGCATAGTATTTCTCGAGTTATGATAAATTTTAAAAATATTTGGTTAACAATAATTTAAAATCTAAGCATTGCATTATTCTTGATTATAATAAATTTTACAACTATTTGATTAAAAATGATTCAATGTTTAATCATGATATTAGTCTTTATTTAGAATAAATTTTGATTATTTTTATCTTATGAAAATTGAAAAATTGTTTGTTGAATAATTTTTCTAACAATTTTATTATTTTTTATTGTTTGGGTTTTCTCTAGTTTGTTTACAAATAACTTCAACTAGAATTAATTATTATTAGCCCACAAATATATAAAATTACATAATACACAACAAGTGTTACACTAAATCGAAATTTGTAACAAAATCTTTCAATATATTCACATAGATAATTTTTTACTACATTACTGAAATGGTAAAATTTATGATTATTCGTCTTTCTTTTTTATTGGTTTATTAAAAAAATTGCTAAACATATTTTTTTTTCCAGTAAAATTTATGATTATTCGTCTTTCTTTTTTATTGGTTTATTACGAAAATTGCAAAACATATTTTTTAAAATTAAAATATATTTGGTGATAATCATTTTATAAGGTTTTAATATAATTGTAATTGGGTATTTTATAACAAAACTTGGTTTGTTTTACTTTAAATAACCTACTGGATTAGATCATCAAATTAATTTTACCTGTTAATTTTTTTTAATTCATGATAGACAAAATTATTTAACTATCTCGTTTTAAAATAAGTCATTTGAATATTGGTAATGAAGGTTAGTATATGTACATATTTTTGGGATGAAAGTACAGTTTTTTTTTTTATTTTGTTCTAGAAAAAGAAGGGCAAATAGATTAGAAATATCTTCTTTTTCTTTTCTTTTTCCCCCTTTTTCAAATTCTGATAAATATTCTGTAGAGCTTGTTTGATTTTGGGTTTTTTAGATTTTTGTTTTTAAAATAGTCTGATAAAATGTGGGTTATTTGGGTTTTGTATGATAAATATTTAATATTAAATTTTAATAAAATTAAGTATTTTTTAAAAATATTTTAGTTAAAAAATTAAATAATTTAATAGTAAGAGATAAAAAAAAAATTAATCTTCTTCATCAAATAAAACGAACTTTAAAAGTGGCAACACCAGGTTATTACTAAAATATAAATATAAATATATATAAACTATTTAGAAATAATATTTTATCTTATCTTAAATGACTTCATATAAAAAAACAATAACAAATTAAATTAAACAATATTTATATTATATAAATTAATTATTAAATAGTGAGTAAAAACTTTGTTATTAAATTTATATATATATATATAATCTTAAGTGCATATAAAATACCTTAGGTCTTGTTCTCTTTGGGTTATTTGAAAAACCCAAACAAAATCAATTTTCCAATCAATCAATTCTCAACAATCAAATCACTCATTTCATTAACCAAAATACTAAAATACCTTCTATTTTAAATTATTATTTTTTATTTTATTTATATATATCAATACCCTTTAAGTCATTTTACCAAAACTAATCATCACTTTCTCAAAATCATCACCAATCATTATTATTTTCTCCCTCTAGGTTTTTAAAAAAACCCCAATCCGAACAAGGCCTTAGTTTACATGAAAGCAATAACAAAATTACATATATATTAAGTTATAGACTTTGTGGAAACAATTGCTTTTCATTATGAATTACATTGATTCATTTCCAATTAAAGGGTACTATGTATTTCTCCTATTGGCTCTTTTATGCGCCACAAAATCAAGTCAAGCCGGAGTTGGCTCCTCTACTGCTTATTACAACATTCACATCTTCAATAAACTTCCTAATTTGCTGCTCGTCACTTGTCTATCAAATGATGATGTTCTTGGATCTAATAACCTTTCTCCAGGTGAACAATTTCAATCGAGATTTAATCTCAATTCGATTCAATCAATTTTTTGTAAGTTTGATTGGAATCTTCAAACTAAAACTTATGACATGTATAATAAATCTATAGACAAATTGTGCAGCAATGATTCGGAACTAATCCAATGCACATGGGTTATTGATGAAAATGGTTTCTTTCAAGTTTTAAAAAATGGCACTATGCATAATAGGTATAATTGGTGATTCAAAAATATTCATACTTAAATAACAGACATCTTAAACTATGTAATTGAGATATTATATAATAAATTATATGCAGTTTGAGTATTTAAATTTTGTGAATTAATGAGAATAATATTATTTTGTTGGTTTTATATGTTGAGGTTGATTGAATCATGTAAAGATTATATTATTTATGACAAATTTGTTCAATTTTTATTAATTTGTCTTTAAGTTTCAATTTTTAATTTCATATATATATATATATATATATAAATTAATATGGAAAATAATAATTTCTTGAAATTATTATATATATATATATTATGTATAAATAAAAATAATTAAAAAATGAAAATAATATATATTTTTTATGTAAATATAAATAGTAATATTAATGATAAGAGGAAAAATAAAAATATATGTGTCTTAAAGGTGGGTTAATATTAGATTTATAAATAAAAACTTCCAAATAATATTATATAAATATAAAAAATATTTTGGATTAGGTCTCAACAAATTAGCATATAATCATATTTATTTCTTAAATACATACTCACAAATACATTATCATTCATTTAACTATGCATTTTCAAATCTTAGTTATAAATTTGAAAGGTGACTCTTTCATAAATTATGATATTAATCAAAAAAAAAAATGAACCAAACTCATAAATAAAAGAAATATAAAAATATATAAAAAAAACATATGAATATATATATGCGAGAAAAAATCTCATTAGTTTGTTATTATATTAATTTGTAGCGAATAGTTAATGCATTATACCCATCACTTCATTTTCTCTCTTTTATATCTAATAATTTTTTTAAATTATTTTATTATAAAAAAAATACATTTAATCCTCTCTCTTCAATACTTTATTATCAAATTATTATAAATAAAATTTTATATTTCACTAATTTTATAATTAATATTTATATAAAATTAATGAGAAAAAAATATATATATTAAAAGAGAAAATAAAAAAAAAATAAGAAATATATATTATTATGATATAAAGTAAAATAAAAATAAAGTAATTTGGAATGAAAAATTAATTATTATTATTTTAAAATAAAGAAATGTTATGGACATAGATTCTTGTAGTCTTATTATATAGTTATATTATATATAAGATAAAATATATTTATATAAAAGTAATTAAGAAATATATAATTATATGTTTGAGAAAAAAAAAAGTTAATTAAGAAATATATATTATCAAATAAAGCATTAAATAAGAATTATAAATTTCTCTATAGTGAGATATGAAATTGTTTTTTTTTTTTTGTTGTTGTTTTATGTGAGCCCCGATTTATTTATATAAAGTAATTTTAAAATTAGTTATTTTAAATGTTTAAACAAACAATTTTATTGAAATTAAAACCCATATTATCTATTCTAATTTTGTACTATTCATACATAGACTTATTAATATATTTTAATATATTTAAATTGAATGTGACTTATTTATAATAATAAGAAAGTGACTTATTATTAATATTTTTATATTTGAATTAGCTGTCATTGAAGACACCTTCCCCACACGGGCTTTCAAGACTGATGTCGAAAGTTCAACGTAGGCATCATTTCTAAATCCTTATTTGATCTTGAATAATTTAAATAAAATATATTAAAATAAAATAAAATAAATAAAATTTTCAAATTTAATTTCACTCTAAGCATTAAGGAATTAGAGTTTGATGGCTTGAAAAAATTAGATTCATTAAAGAGAAAAATATACATAAAACAAGTAAATAAATCATGAGTTCTATTAAATTGATCCTACAAATAATTAAACTTTGTTTTAAGAAAACAAATATGGTTTTTTATTCAATTACATATTGAACAAATAAAAAAAAATATTTGTACAAAATATTAATTAATGATAGTGATGCCTTTTAGTTTAAAAGAAAATGTAAACGTTTGAAGGGTCAATGTATGTTTGTCTGCAATGACTTAGATTATAAGAAATCCTTGAACACGCTTTTATACACCAAAAGTCCTTTATATATATATATAAAGATTGTCAAGTCTTAGGAAGTCGAATTACATTATTATTAACATCGAAAATGGGTAAGAAATTCGATGCAATAATGGGGAAGAACTCGAAATCTTCGAACCAACTTAAGCCACTTCTAAACCTTGCTCTATCACGTTTAGTCGTCCTCAAGAACCAACGTCAATCTCGTTGCTCCCTTTCTCGAACCGATGTTATCCAGCTTCTAAACCTAACTCATCACGATCGAGCCCTTCTTCGTGTTGAGCAAGTGATAAAAGAAGAGAATATGATTGATGTTTTTGTTATGGTAGAAGGTTATTGTTTCATCATCTTGGAAAGGATACATCTTATTGAAGAACAAAGCAGGTTTAATTAATTAATTAATTACTTGTTTATATTATCATCTATAACTTTGAATGATTTCTCAATTGTTATTATTATTATAGGGAATGTCCTGAAGATGTGAATGAAGCTGTATCATCTTTGATTTATGCAGCTTCAAGGTGTGGTGAATTTCCAGAACTTCAAGAGATTCGAGCCATTTTCACTAATCTTTATGGCAAAGAATTTGCGGCTCGAGCCATTGAATTGCGCAATAACTGTGCCGTCAACCGCCAGGTTTATTTTAGACTTACATATGCAAATTGTCGTAAAATCGCTGATATAAAGTTATTATTATTTTTATAAAACAAATAAAATTAATCCGTTTTTGGAAGATTTTATTTTTCGATATTCTGATACTCACAATTTATTGACATGTTTGATGGATCTATGTAAGATCTGTATTGAGATGACGAAAATTTTATATATCTTAAATTTTTTTAGATAATAACACTTTTTTTTTTGTAAATGGTTCGAAACCCTTCGAAATTTGATGAAATTTGATTAAAAGTTAGTTTGTGTAATCTTTTATGTCAAGATCGAGATATTATGTAATGAGATTAACATAATTGATTGGGTTTGAAGAGTTTCGAAATCTCTAGTTCTAAGATTCACCTTGGCATGATTTGCTTGAATTGTGAAAGGACGAGGAAATCGAAACTCGCCAAAGTAGGACTATTTGACTTAGAATAGAGATAAGAATACAATAGTTGTTAGTTGTCTAGAATATTTATAGAGTTGGGATGCCCGAATCTTTGGGTAGTTGTCGAAAAATTTAGATTAATACGGCTAGTATGACAACTTACATAATTGAGTTACCATCTCAATTTTTTGGTGAATTATCTGTCTAGTTGAAAAGAAATCGTCAAACTTACTTATTGTAGTAGTAAAATTCGTATTATTCATAATGTTACGATGTTTTATGAAATTCATTCTGAAAAGCATATAAAATCCGTCGAGAAATTAATCATTTTTCTTCGATAATTTATTAAGTAATGTTTTTTATTTTTATTTGTTTTCTCTCATATTTTTGTTTCTTTTCTTAAACAATTTTCATCATTTCTAATATATCTATCTTATTTAAAATTAAAATTAAAATTAAAAAAATAAGTGTTTTTTTTTAAGATAAATGGCAATATTATCTTGTTAGGGTATAATTTGAACTTACAAATTCAAGAACCCTAATTCTAATTGATGAATTTTTTTTCTTAATTAGATGGTTATAAAGTTATCACCCAGACAGCCAGATTTGAAAAGCAGACTGAAAATACTCAACGAAATTGCTGCAGAAAACAACATTGTGTTGCAAATTCAAGATATAACACCACCACCCAATATTGATCATGATGAACAGGTACTAAATACTAATTAATTAAATCCTCTTCAAATTCCATTTATCATGAAATCACCACAATACATATGAATACGATCAATGGTTGCAGGTCATATCGGATAATAATGAATCACCAATCAAAGAAACCCATAATAATCTGGATGAATTTAAAGATTCAATGAAAACAGGGAGACAATACAAAGATGTGGCTGATGCAGCACAGGCGGCTTTTGAATCCGCCGCTCATGCTGCCGCCGCCGCAAGGGCGGCTGTAGAACTCTCCAAACCTCAGTATCACCACCACCATCGCCGGAGTGATGAGGTCAGCGAGAGTAAAGAGATTTATGAATCCAGTGATGAGGATGAAGATATAGTTGAAAGAGAAGACGAGGGTTTGGATCAGAATCAGACGAGGGTTGAAGATGATGATGATGAGGGTTTGCAGAAAAATCCTTCTAATTTGAAGGAGGAAGAAGATGTGTCTGAAATGGGTGGAGATTCTTTGGAAGTTGATTTGAAATTGAAACAGTCTTCTTTCAGTGGAAACGAGAATCAAACGGCACCGAATTCAAAACCAAGGAAAACTCAAAGATTCATTGAGTGGACCAGAAGAAGAAGACTATGGCGGTCAAGACCCGGACAAGAACAAGAATGACAAGACAAGGAAAGGAAGGTGGCTGTAACTTTCTTCATGTTCTTTTTATTTATTTTTAAAAAATCAAAAAAAATTATAATCTATTTTTGTATTCAAGATTTTTACTTTTCATTTTTATTTTTCATTTTGAAAGTTATAATAATCTCTCACCCATTATTATAATAATCTATGTATTATGGAAGTAAGTTTGAACTTTTAAGAACAATATATCTTTGGATAGAATATGTGTGTAATCAATGCAACATTCACTTGAGTTTATTATCAAAAACTTATAGATTTTTTTTTATAAAAAAAGACTAATATTAACTATACCTTCTTTTTAATAATTTATTTATTAATTAAATAATAATAATATATCTCAAATGTTATATTAAACTAAATTTTACAACATAATATAAATTTTAATGATATAACAATTTTAATTTTAACTATTTTATTCTCACTCCTAAGAATGATAGTAACCCAATTTAGTCTATAGTGTTAATACTAGGTATAGAACATAAAAAAAAATATTTGATTTCTTAAATTAAAACAAATTTAAGTAGAAGGATAATATCTTATTTAGAGTAGGTATGCTCAATTTTGTCATCTTATTTGAGTCTAATTTCATAAAATAGTGTTGATAATAAATACTTTCAATCTATTTAAAGATAAAATAACAATAATGATATTAAAGATCAATAATATAATTTTTAATTATTCAAACAGAATCCACACGTTTGGCAGTTCAAAGTCCATTGACCCATGAAAACAATTTGATACTCCAAATTGATGTATACTATGTTTGACAAATCTTAGAATTTGATTCAAAGTTGACAACTTTAAGACCATCTTTAGCCAAACCCATTAATAAAATACAACAGTCCTCCAATAGTGTGAATCCACTAGTAAAATTGGGTATGAATTCCATCAATCTACTATCCCTTTATTTGTACCCATTACCAATTCTATCTATTTCCTTATACCTTCCTTTCACACACACATATATTATATAAACTCCATAATCATATGACTTAAATTTCATAAAAATGGAGTTCAATAACCATAAACATTACACCTTTCTTTCAATATCAGAAAGAGAAAACAATCTCATATCCAACTTCGATATGGGTATGGACATTGACGAAACTGACGAATTCTACCAAGAACTCAGAAGACAAGTATTGCTTCTTATTGAAGACGAAGAAGAGGAGGAGGATGAACACAAACAAGTTCAAGATAACCGACCCCCTTTATTATCGTCCAACCACTTTCAAGACTCTGATAGCTTTAGGAGAAATAATGGGGGACATGGAACAGGGGTTTTTATACCTGATGTTGTCAATTCTAGAAGGAAAAATCGGCCAAGTATGTTCTCTTTACTTAGAAGTCTAGGCCTTGTTTGTACAATCTACTTATCAAAACCATATAGTTAAAATTACCAACCAAAAAATCTTTATTTGGAACATGCCTAATGTTTTCTTTACCAATATAACCTAGATCAAACAAGGCCTTAATGATTTCCATTTTCTGGTTTATCTAACCGAACTCTCGTTTATTGTTTTGGCAGGGAGGAGATATAATGGGAAAAAGAAAATATACAAGCCAGTGGATGTCAAGAATTGAATGAAGAAATAATCCAATAGAGTTTTTGTTTTACTACATTCCCCTACAACAAATTGTAAAATATGTCTTTGGCCAAAATGTGTGACAATTTCTATTTGTTATGGTTTATAGACTTATAGTCTTTAGCATAGTACACAAGATTTCATTAAAAAAAAATGTGTCAATTTCGTTTAAGGTGACATTGTTGGGTATCCTAGGAATTTTAAATCAGGGTTTTTTCCCGAGGAAGCTATAACATACCCATCCACTTCAAATATGGCGTTCTTAGTGGGAATTCGACAAAACTATTTCCATTGTTAATCATATAAAGTTGACTATTAAAAAGAAAAGTTGGTACAAAAGATTGTCTCAAATAAGTCACTAAATAACTGCCAGCAAACTACCTAAAAGTTAGTATACATGGCCTTTGCAAAGGATAACTGACATACAATTTTAAAATCTAAGACTCCTTACATCAAAATTCTATCCTAAAATTTAAGAAAATCCACCAATAGGACAAACACAAAACATAATTCTTAACAATATATATATATATATGTTTTCTTCATTTTGAGCACGTGGAAATAACTATAGAAGGTACATTTAGATAAAAAGATGATGATAAAACTCATGGAGATGGGGTATCCGGGATTCTTTGAGATTGAAGCTGAGAGTTAGAAGGTACCTCCCTCGGTCTTGCCCTAGAACTCCTATATTGAAGCCGTTGGTGCAGAGTCTCCGACATATGGTTAAAGAATTCAGCATCCCATCTGTGTATTAACAATGGATCTTCAGCATAACATATGTACATTGATGTTACAGCACTCTCCACCACTACCATTGCTAATCCCACCTACAAAAGAAAGAAGAGCATCAAGTTTTATTTTCTTTAACTTTTATAATCACCATTTTTAAGATACTTTTTTTTGTAGGCTTACCAAGATCATCCCCATTAACATGGCTGTAGATCCCACCATTATTATCCTATCGGGATGTTTAATCCTAGCCCAAACTCCAGCGCAAGTCCCTGTAATAAGTCCACCTAGGATGGTACCCATTAAGAGAACAGCCCCAGAACAATCGTAGGCAATAAGTGCTTCTACTCCAGTTGATTGAAACAACTCCCATGCATCTCGAGCTGAATGATTAAAACCTTTTCCGTACACTGCAATCTGATTACAAAATTAGAAAATCGTCAAAGTTAAAAGTGAGTGACTTTTTTTTTGCACTTGGTACGGAAAATGTAATTGAATTAGATGAAACTTCATAATTTAATCCACATTATATTTGCATTTCTACCATTTTACCCTTGCTATAAGAGAATTGGGAGTAATGACAAGAGAGTAATTGTGACAAATCGCATTTTCTGGGTTTTTTGTTTTTTGGGACATGGGTTTTATTGAGAGTAAATTGTGCCATTTGTTTTGGATTGTGGTTCAGTAATTTTTAGTGATCACAATTTTAGCCAAATGTAGATTTTGTTTTATCTTTGACAAATTCCTATAACAAAATGCCATCAATACGATTAGTTTGGCATATTTAATATCTATTTTGTGATAGCTTCAATCATATTTGTAAGTTTGTAACAGTATATAACTAAAGAGAGAGGAGATGATACACAAAGAACAAAGGAGAGAATTAGCTATAGAGAGTACACTATTCCAATCATAACTCTAAATTGGGTGAGGGGGGGTGTCCTATCCTCTTATATATGACCTGTGGAATTTCTGAATGAAGAGAGAAATAGATGTATGTTGATATATTATTCTCATAATAACCTATTTATACAAGTGTAGGAACTGATTTTACTTAATGGCTACAGTTTAATGATACCCATCATCACACAATTTAGGAATAAAGCACATTAAATTCCAAGAAATTTTAGACTCAACAGCAGGGAGGATGAATATAATGTTGGGAATGAACTTCACACAAGTTAATTTCAAGATTACCTGGACATACGCATACTTGTTGAAGAAACGAACAAGTGTCTCCACAAGATGAAATAGAAAATCGACACAGCAGAGGAGACACTCATTATTCCCTATCTTTGACCTGAGCCCCCTAATCTGAAATTGTTCAATACAACTGCATAATATTAATATGCTTCATGCATGATATAACTAGCACTAGAGAGAACAACAACGAAGAAAAAAGTGGTCACCTCCCATCGAAGTGTCCGAATAGCAGCTGTAAAGAGTGAACCATAACAGATGCTACCAAATGATGTGGTCACAGCATAACGTAGGGACTTGATCAGCGGCTTAGAAGGCATAGATGTTGCTTGTCTACCCCCATGGATAAGGACAAGAAACACCATCCCAGATACAATAACATGAACAGTATTGCAGAGTACAGCACCAGTCCAGAACAAACTAACAGAAAATACCTAAAGACACAAATAACAGTATACATTCAAATCAAAGGCAGAAGAAAATCACATACAAAACTGAAAAAAAAAATAATTAAAAATTGTAAGACGATATAAAGAGAAGCACTTGGCAGTTGGCACCTCACCAAAAGAAGCCACCAACGTCCACCATCACCCATACTTGAAGCAACAACACCAGCCACACCAAAAGACCATAAAGCTAACCACACGAGCATTAGTAGCATGAAGGCACATGATACCCTTAAAAGCTCAGGAAGATTCCACGCCATCTTAATAGACTTCTGAAGCACTAACATTGTAAATGGAAGTCTACACAAATGACAGATGAACAATTGTAAGTCAGCCAAGTTGAAATGTAAAGATTTAGAAGAGTGACATGAATCCATAAACCAACAACCTTTCAAGTTATTCTTATATCTTCTATATAGAAAATGAACCATAACTTATTTTGCAAAATCTTAAGACATCATTGACTTGCATCTATGCTTAAGATCAACCATCTCTAGACACTTCTAAGACCATTTCAAATAAAAAAAATATGCTGAATATTATAATCAATCCTCCATTGTTCAAAGGAACTGGTCGTTTTAAGTGATCAAGTTGGAGATGCAATGAATAATATAATATATACACACACGAAAGTCAAAGAACGATTTATTCGTTACCTGTCTATAACAGATATAACATACAAGAACTGCAATCCAGCCCCTATTGCAAAGCCAACACCGCAAAAGATCTGATGACTCCAAAAACATAAAACACTGATCACAGCAAGATAAGTGGTCAAGATATGAACAGAGACTTTCACCATTTGAATTGCTCGTGAACCAAGTAACAATAACCAAATACAACCTAAAAACGTCCCTACTCCCCCTGCAACCGCATATAAAGGCCAATAATCCTCAGTTAAACCAGCCTGATTCTCTAGAAATCCCATTGTATACTTATCAATATTAAGCCTATCCTTCTTCCTAAACCTATTAAGTCCAAGAACAGCAAGAACACAACCGATCGCAGTCGAGTGAAGTAAGAATATCGCTGACCAAAAAACGTCATGCCAACGCCGCGAAACCTCCTGAGTCAACAGATCACCACTTCCAATAACATTCTGAAGATCAAAATGATGAAGTCAACAAAAACAGTCAGATTAATGCGAATACCGTCGAACTAAGTACCTGTTGGGCAACGGCAGTGGCGGAAACGATCGAAGCGGAAGAAGAGGAGGATGTAGTGGCGGAGAGGCTCTGTGAATCACTCATGGAAAGATCGATCGGGATTTTTGAGTGTGAGTGTTGAAGAGATGAAGAGCATTTCGATCTAACTGTTGAATTGTGAGTTGTTTAGAGAGAATTGTATGAATTGCTATAGCGTTTCATTGGTGGTAGATTAGGGTTTTGATAATGAAATTTGAATCGTGGAAAGAAAACTGAAAATTCAACGGCTTCCATGGCTATTTCTTGGTTTGGACTTCATTGCTGTGTGAATCATCATGTTTGTTTTCTAGATTCGAATGAGGGAGTTTTTTAGTAAGAATTTCTTAACTGACATTTATATATATTGGCCCTTCAATTTATACTTTCTTTCTATTTCTTTCCCTCAAATTTAATGAGATGTTTGGAAACGAAAACTAAGTTTGGTGTAATTGAACGAATAAATGTTATTAAATTTGTTAATAATACATAATTAAAGTGTATTTCAGAACATTATTTTATTTAAATTAATACCCTAATAAAATATTTAAAAAAAAAATTATAAAAAAAAAATATCGTTCAAACTCAGCTCCGAATTTCAAACAAGTCATAAATAATTTCTCCTTTTTATATATAAAAAATTGTATTAAATCGATTTGAAAAATTAATTGAATATATATTTATTCAAATAACTACACTAATTAATAATATCCACAAACTAACAAAATATTAATTAAAGTTAGGTGTACAAATAAATTTTACCAATATAATTGATAGATTTTGTTTGTTAAAAAAATTATCGTGATTTAATTGAGATTTCATACCTTATTTTAAATATCATTCTATTTTTTATTGTTAAAGTTATATAAAAATATATTTTAAACGTTGTTAATTTAATATTTACATGTCATTTATAAATAAATAAATAAAAGAATAATATCGCTAGTTTAACTATTGAATTTCACTATCTACCGAATTTTAAAGAATCGATAGTTATAATCATTAATTTTCTGAAATTCGATAGTTAAATTAATGACATTAATTTTTTATATATTTATTTATAAATGTCACGTATATAATAAATTAACGCGTTTGTAATCGTTGAGGACAAAACAATGTTTTTAATAATTTTGATCATAATTAATTAGTTGAGATTTAAAAGAAGATGTTCGAAATTTTAACTGCTCCCAATAAATAGTCTCAATTTAACTATTAAAAAAATATTATTATTACAACGTTTTTATGACTAATTTTATTTGATTAAAATAAATTAAATTAGTTAGTAGAAAATCAAATATTTAAAAATGATTAAACTGAATTAATATTTTATACATCAATGCGTCCAATCAATATACAGTTAGATTTAGGTGTTGATAGTGAGTTTGATTTAATCTAATAAATGAATCTGATTTCCAACAAACAAATAAGTTTTCTTTTAATACAATTAAAATTATTAATTGTGCTGATTAAATTAATCAAATAGTATCTTTAACATCACTTGCTCACTTTATTTATAATAATTAAAAACATTTTCTAGTGTTTATTTAATTACTCCCATACTTCATGCCTTAATCATTAAGATTCTTTTTTCCTCTTTTTCACCACTGAGGTCTGAGAGTATATTTATTTTTTATGATTTGTTTGATTTTTTATTTTATTTTATATATATGAATATGATTATTTGAATCAAGTTATGTTTATAATGAAGGAATAAAATAAGATTATAAAAATAATTTAGGTCTTATTTGATGAGGTGAATAATCCCTTATCATATATTCAAAGCATGATTAAATTATTTTTAATTGATGTTTTACAACATTTAAAATATCAAATATAAATAATATTTAAGTTATTTAACTTAAATAATAATATTTTTTTTATAAGAATCAATTTATTATTATTTTTAAATCTATGTCAAATATAATTAATAATAAATATTGATAAATGGCATCAAACAACTTCTAACTTCATAAATAAATGAAGCGTGATATATCATGTTTCCTACATGCCACATGGTGGGCTCAACATCATGCATGGTACAACTTTTTAATTATTATTATTATTATTATTATTTAGGATAAACTTGTTAATCAATTAGAATCCATTAAATAAAAATAATGGTACATAATAAATTAAATGTTTCAATTTTAACTTTAAAATATCTTAAATTTAAATGATACCATTATTATTAGATTATTTCGGATTTTAGAGTAATTTAATTAAAATATTAATAATTTAAATGCAACAAGAAAATGTATCTTTTTTTTAAGGCCTTTTTATTTTGTTAAGAAAAACTTGCTAAAGACTTGTTTAATGTGGGTGTGATTATTAAATTATCATCAAATTTATTAGAATATCCAATTATACATACTTTAGTTATAATATTATAAAATATTAAAAATAATTTAATAATTTTATCAAAACAACTCACTTCTTACATTAATATAAGATGATTTAGAATTAATTATTGTTCAAATAACTCCATATCAAACAGAGCCTCAGATTTATAAATATTTTATTACAACCTATTTAATTTTCATTTTTTAGAAAATAAAATATTACAAAATTAAGTAACTCGTTTTTTAAATCCATGACAATGTATTTGAATTCCCACATATATATAAATTTTAAGTTATAGAGTGTATATTTAAATGTGGTTTCTTTAAAATCAAGACACATTTAAGCAAGTTAAAAGGGTGATTTGATAAGTCACACAAGTTGATATCCCAAATTGAAATAAATAAAAATAGAGAGGTTGACTTTGATATCTGGCTCAAGTTAAAGGCTATATTGGAAGTAATAATTTTAGTCCTTGTTCCTTATTTATTGGTTGTATTATTTGAATATAATCTCAAATAAAATATTATATATTATCTCTTTCATTCATTAAAATATTATTAAATATTTATATCTCTAATATTTCTTTGTTTAAGAGGTTACGATTATGTATTTTTTTAAATGTAAAAGTAAAAATGACTCTATAATTATTATAATTACTTTAACTTTTAAATTTTAAAGTAAAAATCAAATTCACAACCTCCAAGATTATACTAGTTTCATACAAATATAACTTTAATTATTTTGATTCACATTAAAAAATAATGGTAGAAATAATTTTAAATTCTTAAATTTCAATATAAAAACAAATTAATTAATTTATCTCTCATTTTCTAACTAATGTTGTTGGAGACCTACTAATGAAACATATAGTATTGGTAAACGGGCGTGCGTCGGTATCGAAAATTTCGGTATAAACAAATATATTAATACCGTACTAATATTTTGATAGAAATCTCGGTATGATACAAGTAGTGTTTATACTAAATATTGACAGTATTTTAGATTTCGATACGGTATTTATTCATACCTAAACAAACATATTTAGACTCCACTAGATTTATTTTGTAAGAAAAAATTTCAAACACTTTATAATAAAATCAATTTAGTTTCATATCTAATAAAATAAAATACTTAGAGATAATATATGCAACTTAATTATATTTTGATTTGATTTTCCAAACTTAAGTTTCTACACGTTAAATTTATTTGAAAAAAATAAATATATCAAGAAATTAAAATTTAATTATTTATAATTTTATTAGACATTATTTATTTATTTATAAATATTATATATATATATATAATTTATAAATATTTGGGTATTTTGATATATTAAAAAATCTCGTTTATACCGCACTGATAATATCGGTATACAACATAACATCCACTACTTTTGATTATATCGATGAAAAAGTCTCAAATGGGACCTGCACAACAGTTCTTTTTTTTGGAAGTCCAAAGAGACTTTCAAGATCTTAGGGACAACAGAGGCACGAAGGCCGCGAACCACTTTGTTACCGTATGTGCGACTCTCACCGCATACAACTCGCACAAAGACTCTAAAATCCATTCTCGAGCGTTTTTTTCCCTTTCCAATCCTCATCAAACTTAGAGAATAATGTTCTCAATGGTAAGCTAAAAACGCTACAATCATGGTTGATACTATTATTCTTGTTATTACGTGTTAGAATATATAAGATAATAATGTTAGAATATAAGATAATATATACGTAAAATATTATCATAATATTATATAAATTGTGATAATATTATTAGTATATTATATTATTATTATACTATATTATATTAGTTTCCTTATAAGCTCAATTTAATGTCTATATAATAAACCTAATCTATATAATTTAATATAATATTTTAATACAATCTTCTTTCTTCTTTATTCTAACATGGTATCAGTGACAAACTTTTGTTCTTGAGCTACAAATTTAGTCTTTCGCTGCCTCCATCAATGGTCACCTTAGCCATTGATGGAGGGCTCTAATCATTATTATTATTATATTTTTTTAATAATGTTTTTTTTCTTTCAAATAATTCTCTTGATATTCTTATATTTTCTTTGACAATCATATTCTATGAGTTTTGTTTTCAGTTGTTACTTTATCCCAGTAGTCAATGCCCATATTTTTATTGGTCTTAATCCAATCATATATGCTTCTTTACTGGTTATTTAGTTAATGCACTGTTATTCTCTCATTAGAATGAGTTTTACAGGTGTTGTTTCAGTTCAGCATTCTATTCTCATGAGATTCTACCTTTTTCGCTGGTTTTTTTAATGCAGCACACTATCATCCCGTTGTTGAATAGATTCAAGACTCGCGGGTAACTTTTGAGTTTATTCGGTTGTTGTTTTACCCCAGCATTCTACCTCTTCGTTGGTTTATCAGTCAACACACTGCCATTTTGTTACTGTATGGAGCTCATGGGCATTGAATGTTAGGGTGAAACAATAACCGAACGAACTCCAAAGTTACTCGCGAGTCTCGAAATCCATTCAACGACGGGATGACAGTGTGTTGTATTAAGAAAACCAACGAAAAAAAGTAGAATCTCATAGGAATAGAATGTTGGGGTGAAACAACACCTGTAAAACTCATTCTAATGAAAGAATGACAGTGTGTTGACTAAATAACTAGTAAACAAGTACATATGATTGAATTAACACCAATAAAATATGACATTAACTACTGGGATAAAGCAACAATTGAAAAACAAACTCAGAGAATATGTTTGTCGAAGAAAATAAGAACATCAACAAAATTATTTGAAAGAAAAAAAATATTATAAAAAATATAATAATAATAATAATGATTAGAGTCCTCCATCAATAGCTAAGATAACAATTGATGAAGGCAACAGAAGACTAAATTTGTATCTTAAAAACAAAAGTTTGATTTTGATACCATGTTATAATATATAGAGAAAGGATTGTATTGAATAATATTTTAATTACATAGAATATGTCTATTATATAGACATTATAATTAGTATATAAGGAAACTAATATAATATAATAATATTATCATAATTTATATAATATTATGAAAATATTTTACATATATATTATTTTATATTCTAACATTAAGCTTACACGGTCAGTTTAACTTCCTAAGAGAGAAAAGCGATCATCTCACTGTAGAATCAGAAAGCGTTTGTAACCTAACTTACAATTTTATTCGGTATAACAAAAAAATAGATATTTTCGATATTTCACGCTACTATATATATTTTCAACCTAAAATAACGATAATTTTTAAGCTGGAATCTTACTTTTACTATACTTTCAAAGGGCCT
This sequence comes from Impatiens glandulifera, assembly GCF_907164915.1. NCBI lineage: Eukaryota > Viridiplantae > Streptophyta > Magnoliopsida > Ericales > Balsaminaceae > Impatiens > Impatiens glandulifera. Next base: position 163,251 of record NW_025919456.1, on the reverse strand, counting down.
AATCAATTAGGCTGCTTATCTTATCATTTCATATCTTTATGGCTCTAATAAAGTCATTAATTTATCCACTAATTCAAAATTAACCCTTGACAATCCATTTGACAACGAAATGATCTTGATCCATAAACAACTAAGTAAGATTCAGACAAAACAATCCATATCTAATGAAACTGAGGTTTCAACCCGGCCTGCATCTTTGTTCAATTAATTTGGTCTAGACTCTTTATATAGGTTTTATTTGAATACATTTTTAGAATTGTAAATGCGTTTAATTAAGTTATGTTTCAAGTTACTAAGTTTATGAATGGAGTTAGGTTACAAGATAATATATTATTCAAATTAATATCTAATGAAATACTTTAACAATGAAAAAATCTAATTTAAAAAATATAAAAATTAACTCATTTTTTTACCACGAAGGTAGCGTAGTGGTAAGAGTCGGCTTGAGAGACCAAAAAGTCACAGATTCGATTTCATCTAGAAGCGTTTTGAGTTTAAGCGGAGAACTATGACCTATGAATGTGTCCTACTGTTTTTTTTTAATTTACAAAAAAAATTCTATTAGTTTTTTTTTTATCAAAATATTAAAATTATTATCTAGATTTAAGGGCCCAAAACTATCCAAAACCAAGACCGGCCATGGAAAATGTCTCCGACCCACTCAACATTAAGTGATGATGGTTTATTCTTATTGAATCTTTCATATTTTGTAGGGAAAATAAGATTAAAAATAATAATTAAAAAAATCATTCATTTTATGTTTTTATTTTGTTTTGTTTTTTCAAATTCGTAGATCGTGATGTTATTTTTTTTTCCATAAAATGAAGTCTTTACTCTATTAAAGTGCAGGATTTCTAAATTCCCAAGCAACTCTACCATTTACCATTTCTTTAATGTATTGAATTTATGATTCAAGTTTAAATTCAATTAATACAAGATCGAAAAATTAAACTTTTTTTTAATATAAAATAATTTGGAGAATTTTGTATTTTCTTCATTCATTTTTCTTTTTTATGATATTATTGTATAAAAATAATATTACATCTCTACAAAACTTACATAGAACAATTTTTTTTTTTTAAGTTTCAGTAAGTATTTCCCAATTTTGGTGTCTAATTTGTCTTTTCCATTAACAATGTGTAATGATGTTTCAATTATTTTAAAGTAATTTTTGTTTTGATGTAATAAAACTGATTCATAGCTTCTATATCGTTTGAATAGTCAATCGTGGCTTCATAAACACAGCTTGTTTCTCAACCTTTTTATATATTTTTTTAGGTGTTATTAGATTGATTTTCAACTGAAAAGTTATACCTACGCTATATTTGAATAGATTTCTAACAATAAATAGAAAATTGGCACTTTTGAAGACTTGGTTAGGTTAGGATAAAAAAAATTAGGTTATAAAAAATAAGGCCTTAAGGAAAAAAGAAAGTCTTAGGACAGTCACTTTCGAAAGGCCCAGAATCATCAATTTATTTAGGAAGGGCTCAAGACTAAGAATGATTGGGCGTAAAGCGTATGTAGGTGGCCTTTTAAGTTCGCCGTCAAATCTGCAAAAGTGCATGTTTTTGTTCGCCTATGAAAATCTATTCAAATATAGCCTAGATATAGTTTTTCAGTCGAGAATAGATCGATAACAAATATAAAAAAGTTTAAGGAACAAACTTTTTTAACAACGCCGAAAATTGACTAAGCATCAAAGTTATGAGTTAGTTTTATGACATAAGAAAAAAATTTACAGAAAAAAATTACACATGTTAATAGAAAAGACGACTTTGACACAAAAATTAGGAAATACTTACTTAAACTTACAAAAAAAAAAAAAAATAATTGTTATTTAAACTAATAATATTATTGATAGAAACGTGTTTGATTTTTACTGAACAATTGATTATTCCCGAGGAAAGTATGATCTTACCTTATTTAATCGTTAAGCTACTCATGCTTAATTCAGTTTATACGTCCAATTTATTTATTTTTTATATTTATAATATTATTTAATAATTAATATTATATATATATATATATATATAATGTTATATATATATTTATTAAATTAATTTTAATTATTAATAAAATTTAAATTAAAAAGTAATATATTTAAAAATAAATTATATTAATATATTAATTTTTATAAATTTTTTTGTTAATATATAATTTTAAATATTAATAACTAACTTAAATTAAAAAATAATATATTTTAAAATAAATAATATAAATATAATAATTTAAAATATATTTAATATAAATATGATATAAAAAAATATAGATATATATATTTATAATAATATTTTAAAATTCTATCTCTTTCCTTTTTCTTTTTTCTTTTTTTTTCATTTTTCTTCATTTCCAGGTATATTTTCAATTTTTTCAAAATATATTTAGATGATTCTTTCATGGCGGATTCCTAACCCTTTCGAACCAAAACTGGTTCTTCGAAGAACGGATCTATATCTATTAATTGATGGTTATATATATAAGTTGATTATAGTAATTTATTATTATACCTTTCCACGTTCCCTCGTCGGAAATATTTCCGACCGAATCTTTTAATTGTCAATTCATTTTCAGGCTATCTCACCTTCTTAGTATACTTTTAGTTTTAAATAATTAATTAAGGCTAGTTTGATTTATAAAATTATAATTATAAATAAATAAAATTAAAGTGTATTTATATTTCATATTTTGTTTAATTATTATATATATTAAATAAAAATATATTTAAATGTATGTTTTGTTATTATAATAATTTATAAAAATATATAAAAATATTATAAATAGTTAGAAAAGATGAGAGAATAAATAAAATGATTAGAAAAAAAATTAAATAAATGAAGGAGAATAAATAAAATGATTAAAAATGAATGAAATATGTGAAAGAAAATGAATAAAAAAATATTTTAAAGTGATTATTGAGAAAAACAATGAGATTATAAACTTAAACGCTGAGGAGGGAGGTAGAGATAGAATTGAGATTAAACGTAAAATGTGCTCGAATATAATTTTTTTGTGAACTTATTACACAAAATTACTATAACAACTTATTACGCAAACATCAAAATGTAGCTTATAAACCTCGAATCAAATTAGGCCTATGTTTAAAAAGAGGAGAGGAGTGGTTTGATAATAGAAATGTAGAGATAATCTACAAGCAAAATGTTTTAATTAAAACAGATAAATAATAAAGAAATAGAGCATTGTGATTCAGTTTTTAATGCACAATGGTTGCTGAAGGAGATAATATCGATCTTCAATCTTTGTAACACACAAAATTTTGATTTTCTATAAAATAAAATGTGATAATATATATTTTTTGAATTATGGGTCTAAAAAAATATTTATTTTTTCAACACCACACAACCATGGTCTTTCGCGCTTTCGGTGAGAATCGAACAATTAACATAGTTTTTTAAATCGACTCTTTTCACTGAACTATTCTAGGGGTTAAAATAGGGATGGCAATGGGCAGAGACCAGATCTGGGATTTAGAGTTGTGGTGGACTTAAAAATAATTTGGAGTGAACTTAAAAAAATAATGAAATTTTTTGGATAAAACAAGTGGATATTTAGGTTTTACCATTTTTTTTTAATAATTAGATACAAACAATATATTAAAATTTTATAAGATATTTTTTTTTCTTGAGTGCGTTTCAGTCCACCGGAGTCTCTATATAGATTCGTCACTAGCAATGAGTACCAATATACCCGATACTCGCGGGTACCCAATAATCGGGTTCAAATATTTTAAATCGGGTTAGGGTCAGCATTAGGAGAAGAAAAAATACTCAATCGGATTCGGGGTCGGGAATGAGGAGTATGCAAAACTAAAACCCGATACCCGTTTATATTAACAATAAAGACAAAATGTTTTTTATTAAAAATTAATGTGACCTTTTAATAACTCATCATGACAAACATTATCTTAAATACATTATTTATGTTTATCTTATCTAAACTTCACTCAAACTTTATTTTTTTATATTTCCACATAAACTATTTATCCCTCTTCCTTATTTTTTAATTCTTAATCTTCAACTTTTCTTTAAATAATAAAATATTAATTTTTTTATCATTTTCTTCTTCTTTATTTTTTATTTTTCTTCAAATCTATAATAAAATTGTTATCTTTTTTAATATCTACAATATAAATATGTGGTAAAATAAGTAATGTTTTTATTTGTTTTTCAACATTTCGATTTACTAATTTTAAATATTTATAATGTTATGTTTCTTATTTTCAATTTATATAATTTTATAAAAAAAATTAATCGATTAATAAGGTACCCATTGGAGATCGGTTACTTGACGAACGAATGGGAATGAGGACCTAAAAGAAAGATATTCGTTGAAGTCAAATAGTAAAATGATAATTTGGTTCGGGGACAATACATATTGTCATCCCTGGTTAAAATGTGATAATTTTGTAAAAATCAATAAAATGAAAAAATTTCATACAAAAATAACTACATTTAAAATAGCATAACCTACACTTTTTAACCACAATAGATATGGTAAAATTGGAAGGGAGTTTTAAATAAGTTAGATCCCAAATCATAACTAGATTCCAAACAAGCATCAGACAAGAAGGTACTAAAGTAAAAAAAAAAATCACTATACAAGTAGATCACACACACCTACAAATTATAGCAGCAAATAACAATAAAGACAGACTTCTCTAAATGCGGTCCCCAAATAAATTCAAAATTCCTTTAAATCTCTTTCAGCAGTTATTCACCGAGAATCCAATGAATAAACAAGAATAAAATAAAACATTATAACACACATAGACTAAGATAACAAACATCTTAGCTTTGAAATTTATAATATCAACCACATCTTTCAATAATGGTTGATGATCACATATTTCACGGTGATATATATGTTTATCACAAAATCACTTTAATATAAATAAATTAGAATGAATTTGTCATATTTTTTAAATCAAAATACATTTTGTAACAGTGTTATCTGGATGACAATGTATACCCGATAGTCGAGTTCGAGTATTTTAAATCGGGTACCTGGTCGAGTATTGGGCATGAGAGAAGGTATTCAATCGGGTACGGAATTGGAGATGAGAAGTCTGCGAAACCGAAACCCGATACTCTCAATTATATATAAAATTATTAAAATTTAATGTGACCATTCAAATATCTCATCATTACAAATATCATCGTAAATATTTTATTTTTATACACACTTCACTCCAACGTTATTTTGTTTATATTCCTAAAAAATTATTTCTCTCATCATCTTCAACTTTTTTATTTATATTTAATCTTTAATTTTTTCTTAACATTAATTTTAATTTTTCTTTATTCAAGCAGCAACAATGTTGCTATCTTAGAAAAAATATAGGTAAATAATGTTTTTGTTTATTTTTTTAACATTTTGATATTACTAATTTTATTATTTATTAGAGTTATGTTTTTTTTTTCAACATCTACAATTTTGTAGGTTTCTAATCGGGTAATGGAGTATTTGTTGGGTCCGAATATCCGACAAATCAGAAATAATTATAGAAATAGAAATACCCGCCGAAATCATAATCAAAACAGTAAAATGAAAATCAAGTTCAGAAATGAATACTTCATTACCCTAGTCTCCTCCTATTAAAAGACCTATAGAAAGAGCAGATAACATTATGAATAAGTTTGCTCATGCTCACCCAAAATAATAATAATAATAATAATTTTTTAACTATATGAAATATTTATTTAGTTTTTAATTTTATTTTGTCTAATGCCAAGCTTATTTTTTTTCAACATATGTTTGACTTCTTATTATCTTGACTTGTAACATAGCTTTGTTTTGTTTGGTATGACAAACAAAACAAAGGGTTTGGTTCATTTTTTATTTAAAAATTATATTTATTTATAATATTTTATTTTAGTGTTGATTTAGATGAAGAAAGGTTTTGGAATATTTTTCTTATTTCCTTGATAATGAGATCTTCAATATTAAAAAATGAGAGAATGAATAATTATTGGCCAAAAAAAATTATCGCCTTTTACCACTTCTCTTTAAAATTACGACTAATTATAAAGTTAAACACCTAACTCAAAAACACACTTAACTAATTTAACTAGGCGCGTTACCGAGCCAAAACAAAAAATCCACATATTTTATATTTTGTGACTAGTTTTTAAGGTAGAAAAACCAACTGTCATACAACAAATAACTACATTTAACTGACATAACAGATCACTTTTTAACCACAATACATAAAGTTAGATTCCAAATCTAAAATAAAAAAAAAATTACTATACAAAAAATAATAATAATAATAATAAAGACAGACTTGTCTAAAGCGGTCCCAAAATCCAACAGCAAATAAATTAAAAATCCTTTTTTTCAGCAGTTATTCACCGAGAATCCAATGAGAGAATTACCCATATCAAAAGTGACACGTATCCCTTGCTGCTGCACATTCCCAATAATCGACAACGAAGCAGTGGTTGGAGCAAACGCAAAACAAAAAGTCCCGACCGAATCAACCGCTATCAAATAATTCTTCGCCGGCAAATCCAAAACCTTCCCATTCGAAAACACAAACCCTAATTTCGGAACATTCACACTCTTCATCATCGACAAATCATAACAAAGATCAAACAACGCCACTCCATTCACTCTCTTCAATCCTTTCGTCCCTTTCAAAAACTCATCTCGAATCGCATTATACGCCGCCGTCTCTAATCTCGTCACCGCCGTACCGGAATCCAATATAATTCCTCCCTCGCCGTTACCGTCAATCTCAGAAATCGATCGATCTATTGATATCTCCTCGCCGGCGACCATGAAACCCGTTAGGTTAACGTAGTAGAAGGTTTGAAACTTCGGATTACGAAGCATCGGAGAGGTTACGGCGTAAGGAGGGATTATGGAATTGAATTCCAAAGTTGAAGCGGAATCGGAATCGCGATCTACTAAACAATAAGTTAAACTTGAAGCTTTAATTTGAGAAGGAAATGATAAAGAACCACCGCCGAGACCGATTAATCCAGCGGCGCCGACGAATAAACCTTCGTTATTATGACCGCAACCGATTGCGATTCGATTAACTTGATTCATTCTACCGAAAGAGATCGTTTCCGTCACGAAATCGCCGACTGTATATGATCCGTCGCCGTAGGAAACTTCGTAGAGACAATCGCCGGTGCGACATTCGGAAACGTCGAGCGATCTACATTGAACTGTATCACATGTAAGAGGTGAGTACGATGAGGAAGAAGACGGTTCGAAGATTGGATCGGTTTGTTGATAACAATCGGCGCAGGGAGAACATTGTATCCAGTTTACGTCACTTCCTGTATCGATCACCATGTAAACTTCTTTCGCCGGTTGACCGATTCCGATTCGTGTGAAATACTCGCCGCTTCCTTCACTTGTACCGGAAATTACTGGCGTTTCTAGATTTGAATCTGTTTCGATTGGCTTTAGATCTGAGTGAGTGATTCCTCTAATTGCTAGGTTTAATCGAGTTTGTAGTGATTTGACTCGGATATTGTCGCGGTGAAGGCGACCTAAGGTGAGGGATTTGTAGTCGTTGTAATGAGGTCGGTGAAGAGAGGAGCGAGAATGTAGGTCGAAAGAAAGAGAATATGAGTTTCTCTGTTGATGAAGGACGGGGTTTCGTATAGCTGATTGGTTGAGAGTGAAGAAATCTAGGGTTTTCTGAATCGAGGATGATACGTCGAGAATGGTGGTTTTTGAATGGGTAAAGGTGAAAGAATAGAAAATGCAGAGAGTGAAGAAGATAATGGCTCTCTCCGACGACGACATTGTAGAGAGAGAGAGAGGAAATGGTGAAGAAGATTAACCAGAGAGTGTTCACACTTGACAGTCGATTGGGAGAGATGAAGTAGAAGAAGAAGAAGGGAGTGACTTTATATGGAGTACATGGATATGAGCAAAAGCAATCTTTATATTTAAATAAATGTTGTCTTGTTTGATATGGTGTTTTTTTACTAGATAGATATTTTAATACTCATTGGATAAAAAAAGTAGGTCAATTATTTAAGGTAAAACACAATGAGAATAAAACAAATCTACATTAATGGTATGAAAATGGAGTTGAAATTTACATTTTTCATTCAAATTGAATTTATATGCTTGAAAAATAATAAATTTTAATTTTTATATTTAATAAAATAATAATAAAAATATTTTAAATATATATTATTAAAATAATGGATTGACACATATGTTTAGTTTGTATAAAATATTAAAAAAAAATATTAATTCAATAAATTAACTTTCTAAATTTAAAAATAAAATAATTGAATTTTTCTAAATTAAAAAATAAAATATTGGTTTGACACGTTAAAATTTTAAATTCAAAAACAAAATATTCTTTTCCATATTAACTTTTAAAATTAAAAAAATATATCAGTTCAAAATTTTAATTTACTAAATAAAAAAAGTTTAATTTACTAAATAAATGGACAATAACCAAATAAATGATTCATAGTCTCCTCATTGCCCTCATAAAGTAGACACTTAGAATTTGTCATGTTCATATATCTTTTGATACGATCCCTAGTTGAAAGTCTTTTCATAAACAACAACCACGTGATGAATTGGTGTTTCGGGATAACCTTAGAAGACCAAACAACATGAAACCAATCCACATTGTCTCCCTTATCACGAATCGACTCTAAAGCTGGTTTCGAATTGAACTTTCCATCATTCTCAACACTCTAATCATGGGTATCAATAGTATCATTAAATTACAAAGTGTGAATGAAGTTAATAACTCTTATACCTTCCGAATTCTCCTCAAAAGGGTGTCCCATTCCCCGTCTTTTACATCTCTAACAGTGTCATTATGACAATTTCTCCTTATTCGAACTCTTTCAAATTCCGCCTTTAAAATGATATGTTGATTTTCGAACCAAGGATCATGCCAAAAATAGGGTTCTACGACCATCTTCTAGCCGAATATTGAATATAGACAAGGCACTATCCTTGAGCTTGGGGATCTTTTTAAGTGACCATGTCATGTCTATCTTCATCTTGCATGTCCAAACGCTTGACTCATTCTTCATAAATCTCGAGTGCCCCCATTTTATCCATAATGAATCCTGTTTCCTCTCAATCGCCCAGAAATGCCTATAGGTTAGCACCTTATTCCACTCCACACAAATCCTCAACCCGATTTCCCCTTCTTCTTTTGGCTTACACACATCAAATCATTTTACTTTTTTCCCCTCGTCCTTGATTTTCCCAAACAAAGTCCCACATAAGACGATTAAGATCTTTCATAACTTTTTTTGAAAAATGATTTGATGTGCCCAATATCAAATGATACCCATAATGACTCTCATAACTAGCTCAATTTGACCCGCGTACGATAAACTTTTTGCCCACCCATTTATCGAGATGATAACGGAATTCCCAAATAATGAACCGATAAATTATTTATTATAATAGTAGTTCATATTATTATTATTTGAAAATAAAAATAAATATTTTGTAGTAAAATTAGTTTGTCATTCTCATATATCAATATAACATTAATTCTCCATCAATCTTATATTATTTCAAGTACACATGAACGAAATTATGTAGGAGTTCGGGTGGTTGAAACCTACCCCTAAAAAAAATATTTTGAGGGTAAAAATGTAACATTACCTTTTATTTTAATTTTTTCCTTTATTTACTTATTTTATCCAAAATTTTATCGTTATTTATTTAAGTCACCTTAAATCTTTTTGAAACCCATCCCACTTCCGAATCTTAGGTTCATCACTTCGAGTACATATATAACCATTATTCACTATAAATTCATATAATTTATTGATACAGCGTGCGTGGCTAGGATGAACCTTTATCAAGATTCGTTGATTCTTACGAATACCGAAAGTCGATAGATATTGAGGAAACCTCGTTTTCTGATTAATAATCTTCCCTAACAAAGTGTTTTAAGATCCTTTAAATACTCAAACCCTAGCTTGCAAAAGAAATAAACAACTTTTAATAAATTGCAAAAAACACCCGAAACTAATAAAAAATGCGATTTTGAGCCCCTAAACGTTTCCGCCCGAAAAACACTAGGCAATCGTCGAAATCTGACACTTGCGAGATATTTTCGGATGCTGCAACTTTCGCATAAACGCCTCTTCGACTCGCACCGCATCATTCCCCCCAGGGTAGAAAAGATTCGTCCTCGAATCTGGAACCGCATCATCCTCATCAGAAGAAGACTCACCCACAAAAGGAACAAGATGCTTCACATTGAACACATCAGAGGTACGCACATGGCTGGGAAGGCGTAAACGATAAGCATTGGGGTTGATCTTCTCCACAATCTCAACAGGACCAATCTTCTTAGCAGCAAGCTTGCTATATTCATGAGCTGGAAAACGATCCTTAGTCAGAATAGCCCACACAAAGTCACCAACTTCAAAATCAACAGCACGCCTTCTCGAATCAGCCTTCTCCTTGTACTTGGCAGTAGCAGCAACCAAGCGGTCATGAGTGGTCTGATGAACCTGAGCCAACTGACCAACAAAATCCGCAGCAGTGGAATGAGGACGCACCTTGCTGGGCAGCGCTAACAAATCAAGAGGAGCACGCGGAGACAACCCGTAAATCACATGGAAAGGACTGAAACCAGTGGAGCGATTAACAGCATGATTGTGAGCAAACTCGGCCTGAGGCAGCTTCAGATCCCAAGCCTTAGGATGATCCCCAATTAAACTGCGTAGAAGGTTCCCCAAAGACCTATTAACAACTTCAGTTTGGCCATCAGTTTGCGGGTGATAGGCACTGCTAAAATTCAGCTGAGTATTAACCAAACGCCAAAGACTCCTCCAAAAGTGACTCACAAAGTGAGTGTCCCGATCAGAAACTATGGAGGCAGGAAGTCCATGAAGGCGATACACATCCCTGAAATAAAGCTGTGCAACAGCCACAGCATCAGAGGTTTTCTTGCAGGGAATGAAATGAACCATCTTCGAGAATCGGTCAACCACCACAAAAATCGAATCAGAACCACGCTGGGTACGTGGCAGCCCAAGGACAAAATCCATACTGACATCAGACCATGGTTGAGTGGGAATAGGCAGAGGCAAGTATAACCCGGCATTAGTCGAAGCGCCCTTAGCCAACTGACAAACACGACAACGAGCAACAAAACGCCCCACCTCTTTGCGCATCGAAGGCCAGAAATAAGAAGCTGCAAGAAGCTGGAAGGTACGATCACGCCCAACATGGCCTTCTTTGTGGAGTTCCTGAATCATCCTCAAACGCAGGCTGCAATCTGGAATGCACAGCTGCACACCGCGGAAAAGGAACCCATCCTCCAAGACAAAGTCCCTCGAATCCCCCTGTTGGATGCGAATGAGGACCTGAGAAAAGAAAGGATCATCACGATAGAGGTCCACAAACGAATCAAAGCCGGGTACATGGACACGCATCTCCGCCAACAGCCCATGACGACGACTCAAAGCATCAGCCACGCGATTAGACACACCAGCCTTGTGTTTAATCACAAAAGTAAACTGCTGTAAATAAGAGACCCACGAAGCATGACGATGAGAAATCTTGTCCTGACCACCAAGATGCTTGAGGGAATCATGATCCGTATATAAGACAAACTCCCGCTGAAATAAATAATGACGCCAGTGTTTGACTGCCTGGACAATAGCATAGAACTCAATATCATAGGTACTGAAACGAAGTTTAGCGCTAGACAGTTTCTCACTAAAATAAGCAACAGGACGCCCAGATTGGCTAAGTACAGCCCCAATACCCAATTTCGAAGCATCACAATGTAGTTCAAATGGCTGGGAAAAATCAGGAAGAACCAAAATAGGGGCTGAAGTGAGTCGGTGCTTGATCTCAACAAAGGCAGCCTCGGCATCATCCGTCCAGAAGAACTTAACCCCCTTCATACAATCAGTGATAGGAGCCGTAACACTACTGAAGTGAGGAATAAAACGCCGATAGAAGGAAGCCAAGCCATGAAAACTGCGAACTTCAGTGATCGAAGAGGGGCGGGGCCACTGATTGACAGCCAGTACCTTACTCGGGTCCACTTTCAGGCCCTCCCGAGACACCACATAACCGAGAAACTGGGTAAAATCAGTAAGAAATGTGCACTTCGAGGAAGCAGCATAGAACTTGTCACGCCGGAGAACAGATAACACCTCACGAAGATGGGAGAGGTGTGCTACCTCGCTGTCACTGTAAATCAAGATGTCGTCGAAGTAAACGACTACAAACTTCCCAATGAAAGGGCGAAGAGCCTGGTTCATCACACGCATAAAGGTGCTAGGAGCATTCGACAGACCAAACGGCATAACCAGCCACTCATATAAGCCCTCACGAGTCTTAAAGGCAGTCTTCCACTCATCACCCATGCGAATACGAATCTGATGGTATCCACTCTTGAGATCCATTTTGCTAAACACAGAAGCACCACCCAACTGATCCAACAAGTCATCCAACCGGGGAATAGGAAACCGATAACGCACTGTAATCTTGTTGATAGCACGACTATCAATGCACATACGCCAAGACCCATCCTTTTTTGGGGTAAGAAGGGCCGGGACAGCACAGGGACTAAGGCTCTCTCGAATGTGTCCCTTAGCCAGCAAGTCCTCCACCTGTCTACGCAACTCTTCATGTTCTTTGGGACTCATGCGGTAATGAGGACGGTTGGGTAGGGCAGCACCTGGAACCAAGTCAATGTGATGCTGGATATCACGCAAAGGAGGCAAGGCACAAGGCAGATTCTCAGGAAAAACATCTGCAAACTCCTGTAACAGCGGCTGCACTAGAATAGGCACCTCAGAACTAGCACCACAGGTAATCAGCGAACAAAATAGAGCAAACACCATGCCTGATTCGACCATGGCGGTCTGAAAAGGACCCCGAGACAACAAGGTGGCAGGGGGGGACGCATGATGAGTGGGGGCAACACCCTTCTTGGGTTGATTTGGCATCAACACAATCTTGATACCATGAAATAAGAATGTGTAGGTATTAGCACGCCCATCATGTATAACAGAATGATCAAACTGCCAAGGGCGACCAAGTAAAAGGTGACAAGCATCCATAGGAACCACATCACAATATACAGCATCACGATAATGGGAACCAATGGAAAAATTAACAAGTACGCGCTTCGAAACTGTAACATCCGTACCTTGACTCAGCCAGGACAAGCGATAAGGCTTGGGATGAGGTTCAGTGGACAGACCCAGCTTCGAAACTGCAACCTCAGAAATCACATTCTCACAACTCCCAGCATCAATGATGAAGGTGCAAACTTTGCCACCGATGGTACAAGTGGAATGGAACAGATTATTGCGTAACCACTCGTTGTCAGGAGCACGAGGGGTTAAACATGATCGACGAATCACCAAAAGGGGGCCAACATCACCAGAAACATACTCCTCCGTTGCCTCATCATCATAAACATCATACACTGGGGCTGAATCTGAAGGAAGAGCAGAGTCAGGATCATCCACCTCAGTAAAAAGACCACGATTGGTGGACTTTGGGTTGCGACACTCTGCTTGGCGATGGCCAACTTCACCACAATTGAAACAACGCAAGCCACCAGGACGTCCCTGCGGGGGGGCTGTAGTGCCGCGAGGGGGGGCTGGGGTGGGATGGGCCGACTGGGAAGAAGAACCAATGCCACTAGTGGGGACAACCTGTTTTCCAAAGCTACCCGAACCGCGCCTGGCTAGCTGTTTCTCAGCCTGTGAAGCACGCTGATGTGCCTCAGAAACAGTCAAGGGATCAAACATATTCAAAATATCCTGCAACTGGAGGCGAAGGCCACCAATATAGCGAGAAACCAACTGGAGAGGGGACTCAGACAGGTCAACACGAGCCACAAAGGTGTAAAACTCAGTGGAATAGTCATCCACGGAACGAGAACCCTGACGAAGATTTTGGAACCGCTGGTACAGGTTACGTTCGTAATTATATGGTAGAAACGCAGCCCTAATATGCTTCCTGAATTTGTCCCAATTCGTGAGCTTTGCCTTACCATGACGAACACGTGTCTGTTTCAACTGCTGCCACCATGCTTGTGCACGACCATGTAAGCGGATCGTAACAAGGGGTACACGACGATCTGCAGGAACTTCCTTGAAATCCAGAATCTCTTCAACCTGAGAAAGCCAATCAATAAACTCTTCCGGTGATAGACTACCATCGAACTTAGGGATGTCCACCCTGAAAGCCTGCTCCCAGCGATGATTGGGGCGTTCAGGGGATCGATTCCGAAGACCACCGAGAGGGTTTTCATCTGTCATCGTAACATCATCTTCAGGGTGGTGCATGTGCACAGATGCATCCATCCGTTGCGTCAACCATTCAACCTGCCGCCTCAAATCGTCGTTATCACGGCGAAACTCAGCGTTTTCACGTCGCAACTCAGTAAGGTCACCATCATCAGCACCAGGGGTAGGGTTGCGCGGCTGTCTTCGGGGCGGCATACCTCTTCGACTCGCACCGCATCATTTATCTCATTATCTTTGCTTCCACATATTACATTAACTAATTTGTTATAAGATTGTTTTATATGAATTTTTTAAACTATTATATTGATTAATATGACTTGCAACATTATATTAACTTATATAAGGATCTTTTCCCAAAAAAAACTTATATAAAGATCTAATTAATTATTATTATATATTGCATTAAATAAAATTGAGATTAGTTATTAATATAAACAAATTATTTTTATTTTCTCATTCTTGTTCTTTACGTTAAATATCACGCCCCTTCCAAGAACAATAATTCATGTCCCCTCTTCTCTTCTCGCCAGCTCATTCTTAAAATAGTAATTTATGACTAATTAATTAATTCATTCATTTTTTTATAATTGAAAAAATCTAAATATTAATTATGCTAAAAACCCAATTAATTAATTAATTACTCTTTATATTTACTTTTGTATAAATTATAATTTATTAGGAAATAAATTAAATAATTACCAATTTCAATCATTTTATTTTTATACGAGGTAAGACAACTTGTACATATTAAATAATTATTTGACTTTTAAATGAAATCAGATGAAAAATCCATATGATTTGATTGGATCGAGACAGAAATGAAAATTGCAATCAATCTTAATATAGTACTTAAACTTCATAATTTGATTGTTAATTAATTAATTAATACTCACGGAAAAGTGTAATCCGAATTAAGAAAAGTGTTTTGGATTAAATAAAAAAGCAACAATCATGGACCGATGTTCATGGCAGTTTGGGAGCATATCAAGGCGGATTTATATATGGGATGATTTATGATTAAAGATTAATATTGGGTTTAATGTAATTACTATTTTTATTACTTCTAATTATTTTGGTCATAATATATATATATATATATATATTATAATTAGAGTTATTATAAAGAAATATATTGTGGATAAAAATGGAAGAAGCTTGAGTATTGTCAGACCACACTTGAATTGGCGTGATGTTGGGTATAATAAATTGCAATTATTCAACAGCCTTAATGTCATTCATCTTTTACTCCCTTTTCCCTCCCCTTTCTTTTGAATCAATATAACAAAATCAAAATTATCTGTTATTGAGAAATAAATACAATTTCATTAATCATATTCGTCTGATCGTCTAATGTGTATCATTTATAATGTTATTATTATAATGTTTTTTGAGATTCATTCGGAAAAGTCGGTTGAGTTCGTCGGGGATTAATCGTTTTCTTGAGAATTTACGAGCTCAATAACTTATTGACTTACGGGTTTTTTTCCATGTCATGCTTTTGTCGTTGTGTTTAAACTATTTTCATAATTTTTAATATACATAAAACTTTAAAAAAATAAATTATATATATATTTTCATAAAAAATAAATAAATAAAATTCAGGTATAAATCAAGATTCATTCAAATTTAAACAATGTCAATGCATTTGATTTTACTTGAGTTATATTCTAGTTAAATTTGACTTAGAGTTTAAAAAGGAAAAAATATCTAATAAATTTATGAGTTATTATATTCGAAAATAATATTTTATTTAAATCAAAGTTCGAACAAAATAGTTTAAAAAAAAAAAAATTATAAGCATTTTCTTATTCAAAATCTATCCATTAAAAACAATATATTTTCAAATGAACCAAAAAAAAAAATCCCTTATAACATAAAAATATATTTATAATCAGAAGTATATATAATGCAACTTATTCATATACCAAACATCAAACCTCAATCAAAATCACTTAGAACCTACAAATCAAATATATAATGTCAAAACTTATTTTTTGAAAATTCTTAGTAAAAATAAACTTAATTTTCACAAATACTTAATAATGAAAACAAATGTAACTATTTTAATATCATACATTTTTTATTTATTAAGTCCTAATTATTATTATATGAAAACAAGTATATATCTTTTTGACCGCCATTAAATATTCTAATTCTAGATCTTGTCTTCTTGTCGTCTTGTAAGTGGAAGACATCATTATTAATTGTTTTATTAATTAATTAATTAATTAATTAATAATGTAAAGAGGATATTGATAGTTGCAACATAACAATTCATCCTTTTTCATCTCATGAGTATTATAAAGTGCATGAGGGATGAGTATTATAACATTCATCTCATTATTTTATTATTTATTTACAAGTTAAACATATAATTGACCTTATTAATTAAACAAATTAAACAAATTAACATTCATCAACTTCTTTACATATTGTTTTTGGATCTCAAATTCCATTGTGTGATGCTATATTATTTAAACTTTTCTTTAAAGGACTAAATTAATACCGAACTTATTTTTTTTATTCTATCTTTTTTAAATTATGAAAAGTACAATATATTAACCCACTACTATATAACTCAACTAATTTTTTTTTTTTTTTAGAAAATAAAAAAAAAATAAAATCCGATTCTTATTAAAAACGGTAGATTGAACTAATTTCTTATAAAAATAATATATTATTAAACTAAACCAACTCTTAACATTGCTAACTTTAATGACATAGTTAAACATTATGACAAGCTATAGTTAAAAGCCTTAACAAAATGATTTATACACAATATTGAAGATCACGTTTTTTTAATGAAAAATATTTTCATTATTCTATATATATAGTCAACTTAACTAATAAAAGTATAATGTTTAAACCAAAATTCAAGTATTGGAATATCTATTTTTTTTAACAATTTAACTAGCGGCAACAATATGGGGATATTTTCTGAGGTACTAGATTTGAGCCCGTCAGGCAGGAAATTTTGCGACTGGTTAAATGGTTAAGTGTGTTTACGGACTATGTTTAACCTGTTGTCCAATTTTTTATCCTACCAAGGTAGCTCAGTGGTAAGAGTCAGCTTAAAATATCAAAATATCAAAATGTCAAGAATTCGATTCCATCTTAAAACGTTTTGAGTTTAACCAAGAGAGTATAACGGTAAATGTCAAACTAATTCTTCTTTAATTCCCAAAAACATTCCAACCAAAATAACATTGTACCACTACAAGTAGTAACATAATTTATCCTGAATTTAACCAATAAAATAGATAAAAAGAAAATAACTCAAAATGAACTATATTAGTGTGCCTTATGCAGAATTAATTTTATTTGAAAACATATAATTATTTTGTATTATATTTAATAAAAAAAATCTTGTATAAATGGTATGTTAAATACTATAATAAGATTCAAACTTTCACGAACAATATTAATATTTAATGAAAAATATATTTAAAAATATACTATATATAAAATGCATAATAAAAACAGTTAATTGACATAGAACTCTTGAAAAATAAATAACGGTTACAAAAATATTGAATGCTTGAATATTTATTATAACATTTAAAGATATTGAAGGCAAGTCACACATAAGTACATAACTGCATTGGTACCTTATCTTATCTTTTGAAAGTAGTAAATGTTTTAATGGACTGTCGGTCAAGGTAAGTTTTGGGGATGCATGAAAAAATAAATAATTTTGTTATTATATTTTATTTTAATAATTTTGTAATATAGTTAATAAAAATACATATATATAGTGTAGTGGGTTAAATGTTATGTTAATATATATTATGACTCATGATTTAAATCTTATTACTTCATTTTGTTTTTGGTTAAATCTTACGTTAATATATGTTATGACTTCTCTTAGAGTTAGCCTTACCCTAGGCTCGGCCAAGTAAATTGATAAAGTC
This sequence comes from Impatiens glandulifera, assembly GCF_907164915.1. Classification (NCBI taxonomy): domain Eukaryota; kingdom Viridiplantae; phylum Streptophyta; class Magnoliopsida; order Ericales; family Balsaminaceae; genus Impatiens; species Impatiens glandulifera. Next base: position 145,073 of record NW_025919456.1, on the reverse strand, counting down.
ATAAAATTTAAAATAAAATTACATTAAAACTATACTAAATTAAAAAAAAAAAAAATGGATAGAAATTACCATAAAAATTGTTTTTAAAGACATAATAGTTATTGAGAGAAACTTAAAGTTTATTTTTAAACTGAAGACACTTAAAACATAACAAGTGTACAAGTTTTTATTTTTGTATTTACTTTAAATTATAGTTTTATTTTTATGAATTATTAGTTATATATATTTTTAAAAGTTCATCAAATACAATTTAAAATTTTAAACGAGGGTGGTTTAAATATAATGTTAAAAACAATAAAAACATACTAAATACGACGTAATTAACTATTTAAAAATAACAATAAAAACATAAGTCAAAATGATAATCAACTAACAAAGTTTAAAAAAAATAGTGTTAATGTTAACGAGTTTATATATATATAATTCAAAAAACTAATTATATGATATATTTTAAAAAAAAAGGTAAAATGAACATATTTAGTGTTACAAAACAAAAAGAAAGTAATATATATATATATTAAACTATGAGAAAAAATGTGAAATTGTTTATCCAAATCATACCCAATCTAATCCATATTAAATAATATAATGATTTGGATAAATATAACTTGAACTTAATATATATCGGATAAAACCTATCGAATTTAATCCTTTGTTCACCATAATATTAGGATGATTTGGGCAATAAAAACACATGCGTCTTTCCAAATCGGTAAAAAAAAATGATGTAAGATTTAGTTTTAAAATGATAGTTGGCCATTGGAATATAGGTTGGGAGAAATGTTTCTCAATGCCTCTTTACAAACGACGAGCTCAAGTGTAAGCTCATATTAAAATCTATTCTCGATTATCGTTATTGTGGTAGTTTGTTCGGGCACCCTTTTACTAAAGTAGGAGGTCAAGACTATTAAGTGAAGGATTGCTATTGACATTTTAATCTTGACAAGTTACCTCGGACTTGGAGGATTTGAAACACATTGATGATGCTTACAAAGGTGTGAATCCATATTCACATTGCCTTTCATTAAAATAGTGTTTAGAACATCATTAATCATGTTGCCCATTTGTTGTGCAATAAACATGATTGAAAATATATGTTTTTTAGTAAAGCAAGATGACAATAAGCTCCAACCAACTTTAATCCAATATTCTTTTAGTTTTTATTGAAATATTATAAAACCTAGACTGGGGATAATAGTAATAGTTTCCTTTCTCTAAGAAAACAACAAATTTGTTCAATCTTTAGCCACCCCTTATATAGGGAAGAAATTACAATTAAGTAATTCAACAAACCATGTTAAATACACATTCAAGTGTGTTACAATATTCTTTGTAAGGTAAACCAAACTAGAAACCTTTAATTTGCAAAATCTGGAAAACTGCGATTAAACAATGTTCAATCGTTTGGAAAGCTCTTCGACGAGTTTACTTCTGGGGATAACATCTTCTTTAGCGGCCTCAATGTCTTTCAACTTGACAACTCCTTCTGTAATTTCACGTTCTCCCACTATCACCATCCAAGGGATCTTCGAATCCTTTGCTTTATCAAAGTGCTTCGTTACTCGTTTATTCACCAGATACTCTGCTTTTATTCTTGCACCCCACAATTCACTAGTTATTTCTGCCGCAAGTGATAAATCATCCCCAATTATAGAAACAAGGACCTGAGTTTCAGTAGCTCGTGTTGTCTGCCGCCACAATGCCAAAATAAATAAATTAATTTGTTGCTCAAAAAAACATATCTTCAATTTCATCATATGACAGACAGAATTGATCATCATTTAGATGAAAACAATGTGTTTTTTTCTTATTATTTCTAACCTACCTGGTTTTGGTCTTTCTGGAGCTGCTCCATTATGGTAAAAACTCGCTCAATTCCTAGGCTGATGCCAACAGCAGGAACCTGTTTGTTACCAAACATCCCTATCAGATTATCATATCGTCCACCAGCAGCAATTGATCCAACCTGTAAATCGAACAACAACCAAACAAAGTTAACAAAAAAATAATCTAGCACAGAAAAAATTGGCTTTCAGTTAAGGTATTCTTGAGACTACTTTGGAGGAGGTAGGCGCTGTAACCGACCCCGAAGACAGAGGAGGTAGCACAATAACTTCAATTAAGGTGCTTTCAGTGGGAATCGAAATTGGAACCTCAGCCTCTTTTAGTTCCTCTTACCAATTAAGATACTCTGGGTGTGTGTGATATTTTTGGTCGGATGTTTTCATCTTCTCACTCCATTTTCTTCTTTCCTATCCCTTGATATTTTGCCCATTGTTTATATGAAGTCCCATTTTCAAAACTAACTAATATAGAATTTTGATTTTTCAACAACAAAAATCCTAAGATGCGAAAATCTCTTGACCATCACTTGGCATTATGAAGAATCAAGAACCAAAGAGCATCAAAACACCAACAATATCAATAATTTAGGGGTCCTAACTTGAAATGTTGTGGATTTTTTGGACCATGTGTTCTGGATGGAAGATCATACCCCTCAATAATGTGGTGGACACGATTTGTGTGGCAATATCAAACTTGACCTTATTCCAAACAACACATTTATGTAGTAACTCCAATTGGGTGGAGTTGTTTGTCTTCCCAAAAAAAGAGTATGCTTCTAGTTTCCTTCTCTATTGCCTATAAACTGGTCCTCCATTTGTAATAGTTTAATATATCACAAAACATATCAATCTGCTTTCTATAATTTTTCTTCATGGATACCAGAGCTCTATGTCTATCTGAGTCTCAGATAGGTTATAACTACTTTAATTATAACAATCTACCACAATAAACAGAGTATGGACATAAGAAGAAGAGCTAACCTGTGTCTCTCCTTTAAAAACAGCTTCAAATATGACCCCAGTGTAATAGTCGAGGCCTCTAGCAAGACTCAAATCGAAAACTACCTTGTTAATGCACTTTGACTTGTCCAGTGCTTTAAACAAGATCTCCAATTCGTTCAATGCAACACGAGATCCTTCATGTTCCATAAACTTGCTGCTTTCCTGTTTAAGTTTAGATAAGAGTTCCAAAGGGGACCCCCTTTCCTTTACAAAAGTGCCAATCATGTCAGCAGTCTCATCAGTTAAGCCCTTCTCTTCCACCTATAAGAAAATGTGTCAAGTAATCTCAGAAAGATAAACCGATGAAGTAAACAAGAGAATATAGAGCTTACCTACATGCATGTGACCAACTTTTCCTACACCTAGAAATGTTACTTTTGCATACACTACATTGTTAAATCTTTTTGAGCTATTTTGTTACCAATTTTTATCATGTTGATCTAAATCTAAATTTGTTATAATTGCCAACAAGCACAATAACTCTTGTACCAAACGAAAAAAACACATTTCAGAAGGAAATATCATTCCATGCAGAATATTTCATTTATTTATTTTTAAGTAAAATCAGATATCTTTAACTTGCTTTAAACATGAGCCAAATATGAATTTCAAAGAAATTAGCAATACATACTGCAAAGACATGACTTTACAAACACACGTCTGATGAAACATGTTGACTCTCACTTCTATCAAATAACTCTATCAATGAGATATACGTAATGGGAAGTAGTTCACTAACAACAAGAAAGAGGGGTTCCCTGGACTGCATGCAAGTATCTATTTGGCACATCACACATGTATACAAAATATAAAATGATACCATTTGGTATTAGCTCAAACAAAATAAGAATGTTCCTTCATTGGATAATCTATGAAAATGTGGATGAGTGTACTCACCATTTCTTTCTTTATCTGCAGAAAAGTCTGCTTATCTAACTTGTCAATACTTGAACAAATAGTCCTGAATTTTCCTTGAGGAACCCCACATATGTCCAGCATGCCATCTAGCAACTTACGATGATTCAACTTTATCTGCACATGAGAAATAGGATAGTCACTTATCATCAGAAAATTCACCAACATAAAACTTGTGCAAATTACAAGTAAAAAATGTGCTAACTTTATTGTGAGGGTAATGCCCTTTATATACAATATACACTATCCAGAAATCAAGGTTCAAATTACAAGTAAAAAATGTGCTAACTTTATTGTGAGGGTAATGCCCTTTATATACAATATACACTATCCAGAAATCAAGGTATCATCTAGGCAAGATTCTATTATAGAATCGAGGTATTTTAGGTAAGGATTATATCCTAAAATCAAGGTGATTGGGATGTTGTGCACTTGTGCTATCCTAAAAAAAAGAAAGAAAGAAGGCATACTACAATTTCATGATTGACAAAACTGGTGTACAACAACTCCAAATAAATGTCAGGAATTAGACCTAATTTATGAAGAATAATATTTTTTGCATGTAAAGCTCATTCCATTGTACCATCATTCTATATGGGTTAAAATCTAAAAAAATGATGATTCATACAAACAAACCATTACTAAAGCAAAGAAAGGAGAATGAACAGGAAAATGAAATAGTATAGACAATTACCTCATACTCTCCTATATTTAGGTCATCCAGAAGTTCAGTCATTACTTTTATAACTTCAAAGTCTGGACCCATTGTTTCATATTGACCAGCAATGTCAAAATCGCACTGATAGAATTCGCGATATCTACCCTTGGATGGATTATCCCTTCTGTAAACTTTCGCTATCTGGTATCGTTTAAATGATGTAATACCATTCATGGCAACATATCTAGCAAACGGTACTGTTAAGTCATACCTCAAAGAACAAAGTTCTCCACCCTGTCCACAACGCCATAAGAAATATTATAAACAAACTGTAGTATGGAATATTGACTAGAATGCCACTAACAGCCTGGTAAAAATGTATGCTTCTGGAAACAACATTTATCTAACAAATAATATGATCATGATCAGAAAAATAATCTAATCATGATCTTTAAAATAAATACTCTATAGCAAATTGAAGAAAAAAATGCACTATAACTTGGATCATGATCTAGAAAATAATTTTTATACCAAATGTAACAACAAAAATCACACTACCAGATTATGATCCAATAAATAATGAAATCACGATCTTGGAAAAATCTTATAACAAATGAAAAAGAAATAACTTACAATTTTAATTTGGCGATTTTTCAATGAGATCGTGATTGTGACAAAAATACTTTCAAATAGGCTCATTATGTGGTAAAAGGGGGGAAATAACTCAAATAACATGAAGAATTTCAACAAGAATTAGAATACCAAGTGTATGTAATTCCAAATAAGCTATTTAAGGTATGTCAACCAGCTTTAACCTGGTCAGCAAGGTCATAAACCAACTTTGAATCCTCTCCATACTTCCCCATTAGAGTTTCTCTCAATTCAAAGGCAGGAGTATCAAGTGATGTGGCACCATGCCTCTTGAAAACATCCACTATAACTGAGAATGCTTTCTCACGAATTGCCATCTGTTCTTTTGCAAAGTCACGTGTCCCCTGAATCCAACAATGAAGAATTGTGAGTTTTGTAAATTACAAATATACAGTGTTCCATACAAGTACTAGTTCAGACAGGTGAACAAATACGCTTACTTTATTTTTATATTTTAAAATATTAAATACAGAAGACATTTTAGTTATTTAACCTAAATAATCTACTTTTTCATCAAACAATTTTTTTTCTCCAAACAATAGGATTATTTCAAGGGAAAACCTAGATCAAATAAGAATTCATGAGAAGACATGCTCTAGCTTCCATATCTTTTATTTGTGGACAATGCACTTGAAAAAGGTCCTGCCATACATTAAATGAAAAGCAAGCAATAGACTCCATTACCTTAGGGAGCTTAGGAAGTCTTCTGGTCTCATTACATTCCACAATTTCCTTCAGTTTCTTCAAAACACTGTAAAATCCAGAATCTTTTGGGTCGAACAGTGAAATGAGAGATTTAACCAACTTCTCCAATACAAGCAAAGGGCTAGCTGTCTCATCTACAACATCAAGGATACTTTCCTTAAGAAACTGCACCAACGCAGTAGTTCCTTTCCCAAGAACCTTCTTCTTCTTGTCACCTCTCTTCTCAGCTTTCACTTTTCCTCCATTTACATCTGTTCCAGCACTTGGAGATTTCTGTGTCAATTCATTACCCTCGAGCACAAGAAAAGCCGTTGTTGTTTCCCATGAAACTGTTGTTTTCACCATCTGTAACAAAGTGCCCAACTCATGGAAAAATTTAACATAGTCCTCTTCTAATCCAGCTTTGGAGGACAGCACAAGAGAATTCCTCAAACTATCAATCTCAGGGCAATCCTTCTCAAACAAATGCGTCAAAGTTAACTTAAAATCAGCATTAGCCATTACATCTATATTGATTTTAGCACGATTCCAGCTTCCCATACCCAAATGCAATAGGGACTGGGCTAAGGGTGAAAAAGCAGCCACCATTGCCTTGCCTCCTTTGAAGACAGGAGAGTTCAATTCTACACGAATCATTGAATGCACAAATCTAATGATCGTCCTAAACGTACCGTGAACCTCAGGTATTTCTGAAACCACATCATATTGATGCTTACCCAACAGCTTAGACCCATTCAGAAAGATTTTAAGATCATTGGCCACCCCAACTTCGTCTTTGTTAACTGAGGACGCATCACCGGAGTCTAAGTTACTGAAAATTGAAGTGTTTGCACCTGATGCCTCACAAGAAAGGGCAGCAGTTGCATCGGCAATAGTCAACAATGTCGAAGACTGGTGGTCAAGAAGGGCGCATAAACCGTAAAGAGAGAACAACGATTTCTCAAGAGCAACGAGCTCTAATGCTGTAACATCCTTTGAATCTTCCTCGAGAAGTTGAGAAAACGACGACTTATTCAGAGAATCAACAATCAGCTCCGGGAGGTAAGGACGAATACAACCATTGGCACCCGAGAGGACAAGCTTGTTCAATAGAAATAAGAAAGATGCACGGGTTTCTTCAAGAGTTAGATAGTCAGGAAGGGAAAACCTGAACTTGGCCTGTGGAAGCTGGCCACGATCAGAAAGCCTTTCGAGGGCTGATGAATCAATTTGGACCTGGGCGAGGCCATTGGAGACAGCAAAGACTGATGCCGAGGTGAGAGAAGAGCCTTTACCTCCCACTATTACCAGTGGAGCTAGACCTTCAACCACTGCCATCAGTGCTTGCCTGAGGTTTGGGCTGCCCTAGAACCAGTTTCTTTCTTTTATGGAAAAAATGCCCTACAAATTAAGACATGAATGAATATATAGATAGCAAGAAAAAAACAAAACCATTTGCATGTATCTTCCTAAATTTGACATTTTGCATCTTTTACATCTAGTGCTAGACAAAAGGTCACTAATGTTATCAAATCATCATTGCTATTCATTCCACATTTTCCAAATTCTTGCTCATATTTCCTACTATGTTTGCAACTACAATATGATAAGCCAACACAAATAATAATAATAAGAAGTAGAAGAAGGGTTAACATAATGCACACAATACACATATTACCAAAATCATCTAAAACTCAAATCATACATTCCCCCTTTTCAAACCTAAGCCTCAACTACTCATATCATCCAAATATTACCAAGCTATCACAATTATTTATCAAAAACAAAACATAGTTACATCACATAATAAACTATAACAAAATTCAGATTGTATTACAATTTCAGCATGAATTACATTTACAAAATCAAAATGTAACATCAGTTATGATGTTTTTATAATTAGCACTATCTGATCCAAAGAAAAACTCTTCCTTGCACTTTTTTAAACAAAATTTTGAATCAGATCATACTACTCCAACTTTAGTCAAGTACCCATTTTCAATTGATATCATAGACGATGAATTGTACCCTTTAGCCTAATTCATATTCCGAATTCCTAAACTAAAAGTCTAACACAAACAAACAAACACACTAATTAATTAGTCTGATTTTGCGCCCAGAAACTCAATCGTAAAAAAATGGTACCTGGAGCCGGAGGTTGAACTGTGCTAACGCCTACGAGTGGCGCCGACAGCCGTGGATATGGTCTGAAGAGTGAAGAACAGCAACAAGAAAAAGGCTTAGGTCTAGTTAACGCAAGAATAATAATAATAATAAAAGGGTGGGCTTAGGAATACTGGGCCGTGGGTCTCACTTACTATTTAAAAATTAATTAAATTCTTAATTTATTTATGAATTTATAAAATAAATTTATATTTACCAAGTTAAAAATAAATTATTACTTATTTAAATAAATAAAGTACTTTAATATTTTAATTATTAACTTATTTTAGTTTTTTTTAAATTATTTTTAAAAGAAAAATTTATAAGAAAAATAATTTTCTAGAGTAAAGAAAAACAATTTCACTTGCTTTGAAGATAAACCAAATGCATTGATATATATATATTGAAAAAAAAGGACCCCACAACTTCTAATAACTAAATGGATTAATTACTAATCAACCATAGTAGAAATTAACAATTAATTTGATTTTTCATATTCTTATAATTTCATTTTAATATGATTGTAAAATATCTAAATAAAATATTATACAACCTTTGTAATAGTATTTCTAACAATTAGAAATTATTCTCTTATTTTATTTATCATTATAAATAAACACCATCCACTAATTAATTCAAAATTCATTTTCGTTTTACGCATCAATTTAGATTCTTCTATTATGTGTGACCCATTAAGTCCTAGAGTTTTTAGCCGATTACAATTAACATTTTAAATATAATTCAGTCAAGATGATATTTCGAACAAAAACGCTCGAAACTTCTAATGCTCCATAAAGTTAATTGGTATTAACCTTGACGAAATGTCAAAATTTAGAACTAGATTCGTACAAAATCAAAAAAATCTGTCCGCTACCACTTATATGTGAATATTTATCTCGTCACATCTTATACTTTGCTAAGTTATATGAGTATGGTTATTTACTGTCAACTCTCACTTGACCGAAACATCGCATCCAAGCCTATTTTCTTCTTGTCATTTCGAAAATCACTACTCTCTTAAATCTATTTTTGAGAGACCATCAACCCGAGATAGAATTCCACGACCATGGACTATAAAGTAGCGTTTTGACTAGAGGGCTTTGAATATATACACTGTTGTTTTTGATGCAAGAGTTGTGACTTCTTTATTGGTTACTCACAATATCACTATATATTTCAAATATACCCAACCACCAACTCTTGATCACCCTTTTTACAGATCGATCGTAATTAACATCAAAGTACATGAACCACACATATGATTTTACTTGAGCACCTCAAGTCTAAGGACAATTCACTATAGCATCTACGAGACACTCTAGTACGTTGTTAACTCTTTAACAACCACATGTATGTTCATTCAGATTTATCAACTATAATCTCACACTAGTTTTACCGGTTTAATGATGTCCCATCTCAATAAACCTACGACTAGGATTATTTTGATATGAACGTCATGTATAGTAATAAGCGACATATATTTATGATCACTATCATAAATTCTTTTATACTGGTAACATAACATGGATTTCACTTGATTCATATGCTCGTTAAACACACAAAAAAAAAAAAATATAAAATAAGGAAGATGCCTTTATTAACTAAAATTAATAATATTAGATTACAATACCTTAAATGCCAAAGTGATGGCCATTCAACACCCTTGTCTAACACTATTTTTATGGAGATTAATTTTCTGAAGAAGAAGATGGAGCATCCTTTTATGTAACTTTAGATTCAAAATCATTTGAGAAAGCTGTTGAAAATCATCTATGACAAAAGGCTATAAAACAAGAAATAGAGGTTACTGAAAGAAATAGAACTTAGGAGTAAGTGGTGCAAAGTGACAATGAAATATGTATCAATCAAATGAAATATACAAAGGAGATATTGGACTGATTTAATATATCTGAGTGCAACTCAGTCAAAAATCTCATTATCCTAGGGATGAGACTTTTTAAAGATGAAAACGAAGTTAAAGTTGATGCTACTAGATATAAGAAAATTGTGAGAAGTTTAAAACATCTGCAGTTAGACCTCATGTTTGTTGTGGGTTTGGTAAGTAGGTATATGGATTATCCAACTGAGAACCATTTGAATGTTGTGAAAAGAGTGATTCATTATGTTATGTGAAATGAACTTTGGAATGGGGTATATATACTTTACTAGAAATGAAGTTTGAAAGATTTGATTTCCTTCACGGATAGTGACTTTGCTCGTGACAATGATGATATGAAGAGCACTTCTGGGTACCCATTTATTTTGGGTGAAGGTGCAATATCTCATTGTCATCCAAGAAACATCCAAAAGTGACTCTCTCCCCTACTTGCAGCTGCCTTTTTCACATGTAAAGTAGTATGGATGAGTGCACTTAACTATTCTCAACCATATATACTATATTTACATGAAAGAAGTAACATATATACTCATGTAAGGTATCACTTCATTCGTGATTTATCAAATGAAAATGTGATTGAATTTGTTTATTGTTCCACATATCAATTGAGATATATTATGACTAAGGTAGTTAAGTAACTTAAGTTGGATGTCTTTGAGAAGATGAAGAAACTGATAAGAATAAAAAACTCAGTTAATTTAAACTGTAATGCTCATGCTTGTTCAGTTTTGGGCAGTGTTTGTAAGAAAAAAAATATTGTTACCTTAAGTTGTTTTATTTAAATAGTTATTGATGAAGTCTTTAGGAACAATTATGTCATACGGTGAGATCTCAGTGTTGTTTATGTTAGCGGTTTAGTGAGTCGTTATGTTGTTTTTCTTTCAGAATTTTATGAATATAAGTGTGTGTTTTACTCACATCAATTAATTTTATGAATATAAGTATTTTTTATTTATTTTTATTTTTTTTTTATTATTTTTTTTTTGGGGGGATGGGCTTATAAAACCCACCTCAGCCTTACCCTGAATTAGTCTCTGAATTTATTATACACTAATGAAATTTTTAATAATATTACATTAACCATTTATGTTAAAGCATAACTATTATTGATGTTCATAAAATATTTAATTTTATGGACATACAACCCGAGTATGCATATCTCTATTTGTTTTACTTTTACTTAGTTGTTAAGTTCGATTATAATAATATAACAATTATTTTTGTTCAAACTTTTTTTAAGTTGACAACAAAATTCAAATACAATAAATATTTTTGTATAAATACGACAAAATTCAAATACAACAAATATATTTAAGTAAATACAACAAGATTCAAATACGACAAATAATTTCGTATAAATTTATTATTGGGAGCTACTTTATAGTTTACTAATTTTGTAGCATTATTTTAGGTTATACATTTTCTTGTTTATGTATAGAAATGTACCTATAAAAAACATTATATATTTTTCACATAATTTATACTTTTATTAATAAAATATTTATTTTATTTTAAAAAATAATGATAAATATTAATTAGTCATCTATCACTCATAATTAATCTAAGCCTTCAATAAATTTTTCATTTCTTATACTTGATTAGAAAATTTACATACCGTATAAAAATTAATAAATATATTTTATTTAGGGTTAAAATGTGAATCTAATTTAATTAGTTTAATTATTATTTATTAAATAATTATAATAAATAATTAAAAAATTAATATATATTATTGTATTCCATCAATTAATTTTATCCTTTTTTTTAATAGTGTTACCTAAAGTTGGTTTATTGCAACATAACTATTTAATACATTTTCATTAACTCTTCTTATACAGTAGTTAGTAGGGCTGAAAATGAGACGAGCTGCTCGTGAGCTGCTCGCGAGTAGCTCAGTCAAAGCTCGACTCGAGCTCGGTCAAACTCGAGCTTGAGCATGCTCGAGCTCGACTCGTTATATAACCGAGCCGAGTTCGAGTAGTTATATACTCGGCTCGAGTACTCGACGAGCTACTCGAATATATATAATTTATATTAATATATTTTATATTTAATTTATATTTTATATATATTTTTTAATTTATATTTTATATTTTATATTTTATATTTTATATTTTATATTTTATATTTTATATTTTATATTTTATATTTTATATTTTATATTTTATATTTTATATTTACTTTTTATAATATAAAAAATTGTAATACTTTAATTAAATATAAAATATGAGTATTAAAATATAAAATTATAACCTAAATGGCTAAATCCCTAGCGGGCACCTTCCCTCTTCATAGTTCATTCTTCTCCAGTTCTCCTCCAAAGTCCAAAATCCCTAACCCTAACCTTTCTTCTCCAAAATCTCTAACCTCTTCTCCTCCATAGTTCATTCGGACAGCCGCCAACAAAGAACTAGGTTTTCATCAAACGAGAAAGCAAACGTCACCAAGGAGCTCAATGCAAAGCACCGAAAGGTTTTCATCGTTTTCCCCTTTTTTATTTTCATTTCAATTTCTTCTTTATTCTCTTTCGATCTTGCATAGATTCGATATGTTATACTTCCGATCTGTCAACAAAGAACTAGATTCTCTTCAATTTAATATCTGCATTTAGGAATCTTGCTAATATGAATACTGTAATACTGCATTTAAGTCTGTACTCTGTAATACCTAAATCCCTAAAGACCACTTCTATAATACTGTAATACTGTCCCAAATCAAAGGTTGAACGAAATTGGTATGAGTTATCTTCAATTTAATGTCTGCATTTAGGAATCTTGCTAATATGAATACTGTAATACTGCATTTAAGTCTGTACTCTGTAATACCTAAATCCTTAAAGACCACTTCTGTAATACTATAATACTGTCCCAAATCAAAGGTTGAACGAAATTGGTATGAGTTATCTTCAATTTAATGTCTGCATTTAGGAATCTTGCTAATATGAATACTGTAATACTATATTTAATACTACATTTAATGTCTGTAATACTGCATTTAAGTTTATAATACCTAAATCCCTAATGACCACTTCTATAATACTGTAACAGTAATACTGTCCCAAATCAAATGTTGAACGAAATTGGTATGAGTTATCTTCAATTTAATGTCTGCATTTAGGAATCTTGCTAATATGAATACTGTAATACTGCATTTAATATTGCATTTAATGTCTGTAATACTGCATTTAATGAAATTTTCTAATATTACGCAGATAAGAATCTTTGGAAGTTTGGATTAAGTAAGTTTGAACTTTGGAATGTTGGGAACTTTGAAGTTTTGATTAAGTAAGTTTGGTTGTTTTTATGTTGGACTAATTTAATATATTGTATGTTTGGACTTTGGATTTTAGATATTTTTAGTTAGAATGGTTATGTTTTAAGTTGAATGTTTTAATGTGTAATGTTGTGTGTTCTATTTGATTTTGATGGAATGTTTATGTTTTAGGTGAAATGAATAATTCTATATGTTTATTCATTTTGTTGTGATCTTTTGATATATTGAAAGTGTGAAACTATTTAGTTGATATGTTTTAATTTTGTATGTTTCGAGTCGAGTTCGAGCTCGAGCTCGAGCTATAAATCGAACTAATCGAGTCGAGCTCGAGCCGAGCTCTTGAGCTCGGTAAAATTCAAGCTAATCGAGTCGAGTTCGAGTCGAGCTCGAGTACTTGTTTTGAGTTCGAGTTCGAGCTCGAGCTTTAATTTTGATACTCGATCGAGCTCGAGCTCGAGTTCGAGCCGTTGAAATTTTTTCGAGCTCGAGCTCGAGTAGACCTCTACTCGAGCTCGACTCGACTCGTTTTCAGCCCTAGTAGTTAGTGTACAATAATGATATATGTAATAATTCTCTTTGCTATATTCATTTTTATATTCGCATAACAATATTCAGATTATATAAATATTCTTTTAATAAATTTATCATAAAGAACTACTATATATTTGTTGATTCTTTCTAAGAGAAGTTTGGAAATCACAAATGTTACTGGATTTTATGTAATTATTTTTTCATAAATAATTAAAATTTATGTACTTAGAAAATAAAATATATGAAATATTCATATTATATCATTCAAACATTTTAAGGAATACAAACAAAAAGAACTGACCAACATAAATAAAAGCGGCCAATAATTCTAAATCTTAAACAAACATGAAAGATGAAACTACTATGCTATTGACACAGTCAATCCAAAATAAAATAACATGAGACATAACCTAATTTGACACACCAACCCATAATGAAACAAAGATGAGGCACAAAAACTATGATAATATGGCCTACTTTAGCACAACCAACAGAGAATGATATCAATAATATCTAGGGGTGAGCAAACGGGTAAACCCAACCCATATTACCCAACCCATATTCAACCCAAATTAAATTTACCCAACCCATAATTCAACCCATATTATTTACTAATATGGGTTGGGTATGGGTTGGGTTGAGTATGGGTTGGGTAACCCAAACTATTTTATTTTTATTTTTTTATTTAACATGTATTTGACTTATTGAACACATTTTTATTCGTTTAACACGTTTTTTTATGTTTTTGACATTTTTAATACGTTTTTCACACGTTTAACACGTTTTGACACGTTTAACACGTTTTTGACACGTTTAACACATTTTTGACACACCGAACACGTTTTTCATGTTTTTGACATTTTTAACACGTTTTAACACGTTTAACACATTTGACACGTTTTTTCACGTTTTCAACACGTTTAACACATTTTGACACATTTTTGGCACGTTTAACACGTTTTGACACGTTTAACATATTTTCACATTTTTAACACGTTTCACACGTTTTTCACGTTTCACACGTTTTCACGTTTTTGGCACGTTTTGACACGTTTAACACATTTCCACGTTTTGACACGTTTAACACATTTTCGACACGTTTAATACGTTTTTCACATTATTGACACGTTTCACACGTTTTTCACATTTTTGGCACGTTTAACACGTTTTGACACGTTTTCCACGTTTAACACGTTTTTCACGTTTTCACACGTTTAATACGTTTTCGTCACGTTTAATACGTTTTTCACATATTCAACACGTTTAACACAATTCACACGTTGGACACTATTTTCATGTTTTGACATGTTTAACACGTTTTTAACACGCTTGACACATTTTCACGATTACGGCACATTTAACACATTTTGACACATTTTTCACGTTTTTGACACGTTTAACACGTTTTGACATGTTTAACATGTTTTTCACGTTTTTCACATTATTAACACGTTTGTAACATGTTTAACATGTTTCACACGTTTTTCACGTTTTTGGCACGTTTAACACGTTTTGACACATATATTCCTCGTTTTTGGCACGTTTAACACGTTTTCCTCGTTTTTGGCACATTTTGATACGTTTAACACGTTTTTGACACGTTTAACATGTTTTTCACATTTTTGACACGTTTAATACGTTTTCACACGTTTAATGTCAAACGTGTGAAAAACATATTAAACGTGTCAAAATGCCAAAAACATGTTAAACGTGACAAAAACGTGTTAAAACTTATCAAAACGTGTTAACATGCAAAAAAATATGTTAAACATGTCAAAAATATGTTAAATGTGTAAAACGTGTTAAAATGTCAAAACCGTGTTAAACGTGCCAAAAACGTGTTAAACATGTTACAAACATATTAGACATGTTACAAACATGTTAAACGTGTTAAGAATGTGAAAAACATGTTAAAAATGTCAAAAACGTATTAAACGTACCAAAATGTGAAAAAGTGTTAATGTGTGAAAAATGTGTCAAATATGTCAAAAACGTGTTTAATATGTCAAAAACGTGAAAAACATATTAAATGTGTGAAACACGTGTTAAACGTGTGAAAACGTGTTAAACATATCAAAAACGTGTTAAAATGTTAAAACGTGTTAAACGTGCCAAAAACGTGAAAATCGTGTTAAACTTATCAAAAACGTGTTAACATGTTAGTTATGTTAAAAACGTGTTAAACGTGCCAAAAATGTAAAAAAACGTGTCAGATTTGTTAAAAACGCGTTAAACGTATTAAACATGTCAAAAACGTGTTAAACGTGACAAAAACGTGTTATTAGTATGAAAACGTGTTAAACATGTCAAAAACTTGTCAAACGTGCCAAAAACGTAAAACGTGTTAAATGTGTGAAAAACATGTTTTAAGTGTGAAAACGTGATAAAAATATTAAAAACATGTTAAACGTGTGAAAAATGTGTTAAACATATCAAAAACGTATTAAACGTGCCAAAAACGTGAAAATCGTGTTAAACTTATCAAAAACGTGTTAAATATGTTTAAAATGTGTTAAACATGCCAAAAACGTGTTAAACTTATCAAAAACGTGTTAACGTGTTAAATATGTTAAAAACGTGTTAAACGTGCCAAAAACGTCAAAAACGTGTTAAACTTGTCAAAAACGCATTAAACGTATTAAACATGTCAAAAACGTGTTCAACGTGACAAAAATGTGAAAAACGTGTTATTATTGTTAAAAACGTGTTAAACGTGTCAAAAACGTGAAAACGTGTCAAAAACGTGAAAATGTGTCAAAATGTGAAAACGTGTGAAAAACGTGTTAAACATGTGAAACGTGTGAAAAACGTATTAAACGTGTTAAACGTGTGAAAAAACATGTTATAAGTGAAACGTGTTAAAAATATTAAAAACGTGTTAGATGTGTGCAAAACCTGTTAAACGTATGAAAAATATGTTAAACATGTCAAAAACGTGTTTGACTTAAAGTTGGAAAATGATTAGTTTATATTGGATTAATAATAGAGAATTAAACTAAATTTATATAATTTGGGTAATTTGGGTAACCCTAACCCAACCCAAATTAAACTCAACCCATACTCAACCCAACCCATACTCAACTCAACCCATATTAACCAACACAAATTAATATTTTGGGTTTGGGTTAGGGTTGGGTTTGGGTAAACCCATATTATGCTCACCTCTAAATTAATATCCACCGCCAAAGTTGTTGCTTCCACCCATAGCTTGATGAGGTCCCATTGAACTTGGACTAGGGCCACCCATAACACCTCGAGTGCTTTGAGGGATGTTAATGGAGCTAATAGAAGCATGCCCATTAGAAGCTTCAGATATCTTTTGGTCCACCAGGGCCTTCATGCATATTCTCCAATGATCCTCTTACCATCTCACTCAAGTTGTGGATATGTCATATTTTCCATAGATCTCTCCCACCACCTTTGTTCCCGTCCAGCTTGTAAGGCTTGAGCTATCACTTTTCCGCGCTGCTTTGCAACCTCCAACTGCTCTTGAACATGCATGATTTGATTATTCAAATCTTGCACGTTGGACAATTGTTGAGACTCCAATCGTTGTCGAGTCTCACGGGAAAGCCCCATTGAAGAGGATGCATCATTAATACCCATAATTCGGTTTAATATCTCGTCTACAGATGGGTGACTGAAAGTAAATACTTTCAGTCCAAGAGAGAAAATAATGGTTAACATCTGGACTCCGCAAAGAGTGGTGGGTTCACTACATTTCTTGAACACTCCAGTTCTTCTCTTCGAGAAGGTAACTTGAAGATTACTCTCCTTCTCCATTTTGGTCATCGTGATTTTTCGACGACCTCTCCTTAATCTTGGCACGATTAGTTATAAATTTAACACATGAGAAAGATTATGCAAGAAATAGATATATATTTTGTATATGAATTAACTAAATGTAGTCTATTTGTATATTTAAGCAAGTATTGAAGATTGACAAGTTCTATGTCAATTGTGTGAGTTCATTAAAGATGGAAAAATATCTTATGCCAATTATTTATTTATTTTACTTACTAAATCAATGCATTTAGATTTTTTACTTTATATTGAAAAATTCTTTACTATATATACCTAATTTTTATTTATTATACCTGAATGAAAATCTTAATAATATGCTTTCACTATTTATGTTAAAATAATAAATATTAATGGTGTTACCTAAAATTTTATTTGTATGGAACATCTTGATTATGTGTATCTATTTGTTTTACTTTTACTTATTTGTTATGTTTGATTATAATTATATAACAATCATCTTTGTTCTAATTAACAAAATTCAAATAAATAATGTATAAATACAACAAATATTTTTTTGATAAATACAACAAGATTCAAATACGACAAATATTTTTTTTTATAAATTTATTATTGATGCTACTTTATAGTTTATTAATTTTGTAGCATTATATTATTTAATGCAATTTTTCTTGTTTATGTATAGAAATGTACCTCAAAAACATTTTTGTTTTTCACATCATTTATTTTTTTTATTAATAAAATGTTTGTTAAGTTTTAAAAAATAATGATAAATGTTTTAATAAACATCTATCGCTTATAAACAAGACTTATAAAATTTTCATTTCTTAAACTTGATTAGAACTTTCACAAAAATTAATGAGATTCTGATTTAGCTTATAAAAATTGATAAATATATTTTATTTATGGTTAAAATGTGAATCTAATTTAATTAGTTTAATTATTATTTATTAAATAATTAAAAAATTAATATATATTATCGTATTCCATCAATTAATTTTATCTTTTTTTAATAGTGTTACCTAATTAAAGTGGTTTATTGCAACATAACTATTTAATACATTTTCATTAACTCTTCTTAGATAATAGCTAGTGTACAATAATGATATATATAATAATTTTCCTTGCTATATTCATTTTTATATTTGCATAACAATATTCAGATTATATAAATATTCTTTTAATAAATTTATCATCAAGAACTACTATATATTTGTATATTCTTTGTAAGAGAAGTTTGGAGATCACATATATTTACAATATTACTGGATTTTATGTAATTATTTTTTCATAAATAATTAAAAGTTATGTACATAGAAAATAAAATATATGAAATATTCATATTATATCATTCAAATATTTTAAAGAATACAAACAAAAAGAAACTGACCAACATAAATAAAAGCTGCCAATAATTCTAAATCTTAAACAAACATGAATGATAATATGGCCTATTTTAGCGCAACCAACAGAATGATCAATAATATCCACCGCCAAAGTTGCCGCTCCCGCCCATAGCTTGATGAGGTCCCATTGAACTTGGACCAGGGCCACCCATAACACCTCGAGTGCTTTGAGGGATGTTAATGGAGCTAATAGAAGCATTCACATTAGAAGCTTCAGATATCTTCTGGTCCACAAGGGCCTTCATATTCTCCAATGATCCTCTTACCATCTCAAGTTGTGGATATGTCATATTTTCCATAGGTCTCTCCCACCACCTTTGTTCCCGCCCAGCTTGTAAGGCTTCAGCTATCACTTTTCCGCGCTGCTTTGCAACCTCCAACTGCTCTTGAACCTGCATGATTTGATTATTCAAATCTTGCACGTTGGACAATTGTTGAGACTCCACTAGTTGTTGAGTCTCACGGGAAAGCCCCATTGAAGAGGATGCATCATTAGTACCCATAATCCGGTTTATAATCTTGTCTACAGATGGGTGACCGAAAGTAAATACTTTCTTCCCCGGAGAAAAAACAATGGTTAACATCTGGACTCCGCAAAGAGTGGTGAGTTCACTGCATTTCTTAAACACTCCAGTTCTTCTCTTCGAGAAGGTAACTTGAAGGTTACTCTCCTTCTCCATTTTGGTCATGGTGATTTTTCGACGTCCTCTACTTATTCTTGGCATGATTAGTTACAAATCTAACACGTGAGAAAGATTAAGCAAGAAATAGATATATATTTTGTATATGAATTAACTAAATGTAGTCTATTTATATATTTAAGTATTGAAGATTGACATACTCTATATCTATGTGAATTGTGTGAATTCATTAAAGATGGAAAAATATCTTATGGCCAATTATTTATTTATTTTACTTACTAAATCAATGTATTTAGATTTTTTACTTTATATTGCAAAATTCTTTACTATATATACCTAATTTTTATTTATTATACCTGAATGAAAATCTTAATAATATTGCTTTCACCATTTATGTTAAAATAATAAATATTAATGGTGTTACCTAAAATTTTATTTGTATGGAATATCTTGATTATGTGTATCTATTTGTTTTACTTTTACTCATTTGTTATGTTTGATTATATTAATATAACAATTATCTTTGTTCTAATTAACCAAATTCAAATACGAAGAATACTTTTGTATATACGAAAATTATTTTTTAATAAATATAAAAAGATTTAAATACGACAAATATTTTTGTTTAAATTTATTATTGGAGCTACTTTATAGTTTACTAATTTTGTTGCATTATTTTAGTTAATGCAATTTTTCTTGTTTTTGTATAGAAATCTACCTCAAAAACATTTTATGTTTTTCAATCATTTATTTTTTTTATTAATAAAATGTTTATTATGTTTTAATACATAATGATAAATTTTTTAATAGACATCTTTCACTTATAAACAAGACTTATAAATTCTTCATTTCTTAAACTTGATTTGAACTTTCACAAAAATTAATGAGATTCTGATTTAGCTTATAAAAATTGATAAATATATTTTATTTATGATTAAAATGTGAATCTAATTTAATTAGTTTAATTATTATTTATTAAATAATTTTAATAAATACTTTTAAAAAATAATATATATATTTTTTAAATTGAGAATTTTATTTATAATATTTTAAAAACAAAATTATTGCAATAAGTTAAAAATGAGTCGTTTAAGTCTAAATACAAAAATATGAGTGCCAACAAAATGTCAAAATAGGAAATACACTCCAAACAAACTTGAATAATTATTTGAAAAACATTAATGAAAAACATAAATCAAAATATTTATCAACAAACAAATATAACAAAAACTAACAGTTAAGAAGTTCAGAATTTTAATTATAATATATGTATATATTAATACTCTCATCCCTAATTATTATTTGAACAGTGTTATCTAAAAAAATATTAAGATTATAAGAACATATAGTAATGTAACCTTGGAGACTCGTATGTAACTCATTATTCATATTTCAAATTTAACTATATAATTTGTAATAAATTTAGATCAATACCATGATGATGAAGATGGGATTAAATAAAAGTTGATTTTGAATTTCATTGATTTTCTTTTCATTGATTTTGATTAAATGATTACAAAGACATTGATTTAAAATTTGACCAACTGAAGTCAAGTTAAAACATTTTAGATTTACAAGTTTTTTAAAATAAAAAAAAAATTTGGTAGACATAATTGACATTCTGGAATTTAATTCCAATAGGACTATCTGTCCACTTGTTTTCAAATAAGATAAAACTTGATTGTTTTTTCATAGTGAACTTTATGAACATTTTTTTTTTTCAAAACCTAATTAATTTGAACTTTAATTAATATTAACATAAAACTAGACAGAATATATATTTTTAAAATATTTTTGATCTAACTGTAATGGAATGTTTTCAATTTGAAAAGAATCAGTTTGTATAGAGGGGATGGAAGATACGTAACAAGAAAGAAACGAGATGCATACTATCACAGTATAGGGATAGTCGCATACTATCACAGTATAGGGATATGCGCCCGCTGTGTCGCACACCTCCCTCGTTGCAGAGTTCTCCTCCACCTGAGCTAGAGGAGGCCGAGTAGCCTTAGCTAGGGAGCTTCTTATTTATTTATAGACTCTTCTTATTTATTTATAGACGTTTTTTTATATTAAATTTTTTATGAAATTAAAAATCTATCTTATATATAATTCAACTTAATATTAAAGTAATAATAAATATATAAACGGTTGTATTCGACTCGGACAAGTCGTGTTAGACTCTCATTCGTATTGTGTCGTATCGTGTCTAAATTTTATGTGTGCTGTGTTGTGTCTTGACCTAATCAAAATATTATAAATCACGGACTCTTTCGTGTCGTGTTAATTTGTGTCCACGAGTTTATTTTTGTCGTGACGATGCTCGTTTTCATGTGTGTCATGTCATGTCTTGACATACTTATATTAATTAATTATTTATTTATATATATTTATGTTAAATTATATTATTAGTAAAAATATAAAATATGATTATAAATTTATTTTAATCTAGATAACTTAAATTACTTTAATAACTCAAATGTGTTAAAAAAATTATTTAAAAAACTAATTAATATGTGAAATATGTAAAGTGTGTATCTACCTTAAAAAATTAATTGGATTCTCTTCTCTCAGTTCATGAAAATGTAGAAGTGAGATCACTGCAGTTGATAGGTCTGGAATCACTAAAACAGATAGAGAAGTTGGATCTATCAGATTGTGGCCTAACAACCAAAGGTAAATTAAGAAATGCATTAATGTAGAAGTAATTAAAATAAAATAAATAAATCTCTATTAATTATTGATAACTATTTCTTTCTTACATATTATATTATGTAGGTGGTGGTAATTCATCATTTTATAATATGATCAAACTTAAGAATCTTGATTTAACTAGGAACAATTTAGAGAAGGATGTGCTAGTCACACTTGGTGCATTGTCATCCCTTCAATTTCTAAACCTAAGTAAGAATCCTTCTATTCAAGGTTCATTCACCAATGAAGGTATATTCTAATATAATATAAAAAATTAGACAACTTCATACAATCATGACTTTAATGGTACATTTTATGTATCTTGATGATGCAGATTTAATTGAGTTCCATAATTTAGAAATTTTAAACCTTGATCATTGTGGATTAAATGGAACTATACCACCTCAAAGTAAGTAAATAATATATATTATAAAATTTATGTTCAACCACATTGTGTATTATCTAATTGTGACATATTTATTTTCAGATTTGTGTAAAATGAAAAAACTTAAGGAGTTGGATCTTTCTAACAATTATTTGGAAGGAGACATACCTACATGCTTAAACGAGTTATCATTTTTGAGACGATTGGATGTCAATAATAATCTATTGAATGGAAGTAGCCCTAACAGCTTCCACATGCTTGCCATGCGAAACAATTCATTTTCTGGCCCTTTTCCATGCGAGTATGTTGCAGATACTTTGGACATTTCTTATAACTCATTATTAAGCATGAATCTAATATAAGAGTATTATCTTTGAGAGGAAATGATTTCACTGGAGAAATCCCACATCAGTTATGTCAATTGCGAAAGTTAAATTGGTTGGATTTGTCCAACAACTTCCTCTCGGGACCTATTCCTAGTTGCCTCGGTGATATGAATTTTGGGAAAGAGCCAAATTATGCCGGTATAACATATATCGCACCAACTTCAGTTGAAGGAGAGCTTGAAGGAATGCAGTCATATGTTTATGATGATAATGTGGAGATGTATACTAAGTACAGAGCTGATTCCTATACTGGTAGGTTATTGGCAATGATGTCTGGATTGGATCTATCATGTAACAACTTGGAAGGAGAAATTCCAAATGAACTCGGATATCTCAATTCCATCCATACTCTCAACCTTTCACACAATTGGTTAAGTGGACCCATTCCTCAGACATTTTCAAACCTGAAACAGATTGAAAGTTTAGATCTTTCACAAAACAATCTCAGTGGAGAAATTCCATCCAACTTGATAGATCTGAATTTTATGGGGACATTTTCTGTAGCATATAACAATCTATCGGGAAGACTTCCAGATATGAAGGGTCAATTTCAAACCTTTAAAGAGAATAGTTATGCAGGTAACCCATTCCTCTGCGGACCTCCATTGAAGAAAGACTGTAAGGTCAAGGTCAAGAACAAGAACAACAATGATGATCATCATGATTATGATCATGATGATGATAAAGATGAAGCTTGGTATACTATTGACAGAGAGGTTTTCTTTGCAAGCTTTATGGGGGCCTATATTGTCTACATTTTGGGATTCATTACCGTGCTATGGATCAATACCCGTTGGCGTAACATGTGGTTCAATTTCATCGAAAATATCTTGTTTTCATCTTACTATTTTCTATTAGATGCATGGTATAAGTGTTTTAGGGTTCGAATATGATCATCTCCACAATCAAACAAACTGTGTTGTTGGAATATATTTATCTAGTATTGTATTTCTTATTTGTATCGAAAATAATTATTGCATTGTATTGTATTCATGTAAGTGTAATTCATAGCCTTAACTATGTGTCCAAGAAACAAATTGAGATTTGAAATTTGAGTGATTTCTCATGTTTTTTATTCCAATAAAGGAAATATTTCATTAAACTACATTTTCAGAAGATAAATCTTGAGTTAGTTTTCAAAAGTGAGCATTTTGTTAATGTGTCATCATGAATTCATGTAAAGAGAGGAACTGGGTCTTATGACTTATGGAGCAACTTAGGTTTTAGTATTTAAAACATAAGTTTTCAACTAGGCTTCCTGTTACCAATGTGTTTAGGATTTAAGGTCCCGCCCCGGAGATTGTCTAAACGATTATGCTAATTTTGTTCTACAAATTTTTGTTTTCCAACAATAATAGTGATGCTAATGTTCATGTGGAGTATTGAATTATAATCTATGTAGAATGTTTATGGATGGTAACCGTACACTTCATATCCCAAAATATGAAGAGAAGATATATGTGAGAGTGGAAAGTTTTAGATACTATATTTTTATGTGTGAAAGGGGTATGGATTTCGGGTCAGGTTATTAACCACTACTTATCCCCAAAATCGACTGGTATTTCAATTTTACTCCATATCCAAATCCCGAACCCAATTTGAATTACCCATCCCGAGAATACGCAAGGGTATCATATTTTTTCAGATACTCATTGCCAAGGTATTTTGATGACAAGTTAATTTTCCAAGATTAATAAATCAAAAGAATGGGTTGTAAACATGATTTGAGGATTTGATTGTTGGTGATTTGGGAGCTTAAAAAGGTTGTCTTGTGTTTTACAATTTTTTCTCTAATCTAAAATATTATGTAATTATGTGTAATCTAAAATACATTGTGATGAATTCTACTAGAGAGAAGCATAATCTAACCACGTTAATACATTAATCTTTTTAACAAGTCTTTTTTCACATGACCACTTTTGATGGCTTGAATCTCAAGAACTAACTAAACAGGAGTCTTCCCTCTTTAATTGCATGCATTAACACTGTCATTAGTGCAATAATGTTGTAACTAATGATAGCAAAAAAAGAAACTTTTATAATTAATATTTTTTCAAATCATAATTAAACATGTGTAAATCAAGTATGCAATCATCATCATTTTACACTAGATTTTATTCTTCAAAGTCCCAGCCCAAAGAAAAGAGGAAATTCAATTAAGGAAACCAGTACCAGGCATACTAGTTGCTCCAGATGAAGTTTGTCCTTGAGGAATTAGGGATGACCTGCCAGGGCCACTCTGAACATAAGCTTGATTCATTCCTGTCCCAACCATTTGTTGTTGCTGAGGAATTGAGGTCTGTTGTTGTTGTTGTTGCGGTTGCATTTGAGTCAAAGATTGTTGTTGTTGTTGTTGTTGCATTTGTTGCTGCATTTGGGAAATAGCTTGTTGTTGTTGCATTTGGGGAAGAAGTTGTTGTTGTTGCTGCATGTGTTGTGTTTGCCCTTGTTGCATTTGCTGGTGCTGTTGTTGTTGTTGGCTCGGTATTTGTGGCTTAAATACCACCATATCCTATAAAAACGTGTTTAGACCTCCCAATTCAATCAAAGTGTTAACAGTGAAAATCCAAAATCAACTTACCCCTGGAAAAAGCATCCCAATTAGGCGGCAGGCTTTGTCAGAGACGGACAATAACAGTGTCTGTGATGGTAGCTGAATGACTGCACACTGAAGTTTTATACTCGTAATCAGTAGGAGATGAGTTCATATTTCCGTTAAATGAAATCCAGTTAAAAAATGTATACAACTTGCAAGATGAAAATTTTCACATTCATTTAATGTTTAATGTGAGTTATTTGGATTATTTTCAAATAACCAAAACACTAAACAATCTAGTCATCAATCACATCATTCAAATCATCAACCAAAACACCCTCTTCTTCATCTTTTAAAAAATTTCATTATATATTTATACCTCTAATGTCTTTTTATCCACCAAATAACCTGATTTTCTATAAACTACATTAAAAAAAGGTTATTCGAAAATAAGCCAGATCATGATAACAAGGCCTAAGTGACACAAAGTTTCACTCCAGCTCTACTAAAGGCTCAATAACCAGCTTGAGTTATATAATGAACTAGTTATAATATATAACTTACTAGTTTCTTCTCCTGCAATTGTCCAAGAAACCCATGTTGATTCATTGCCCTGAAAACTAGAAAATCAGCCTTCCCAACATATTGCCTGAAATTGGACAGAAACATCAGAAGGATGATGATTAATGGCACCCCCAAAGAAAACAATTTTTTTTTCTTGGTAAGATATTACTTGTTGTTCATATGATCCTGTGATATAAGTCGTACTATCTGCATTGTCTGCGGCCAATTTGCAGCAAGCCTGTAAGTACATAATAAAGAACATTGGAGGAGATGCACAAGAACATATGATGCTCAAGAAAATAAACAACTTAAATAAACAATCTTGCAAATGACTATAAAACAGTTTCCATGTTTTGATAGATATATTATAGAATGGAATGAATGTAATGTTTCAAGAAACAACGAGGCTAAGGCTGCGTTTGAAAAACTAAATATTAAGGGCTTCTATGTTTGGTACAACCTCTTCCTATATGTATATATTTATACCAGCAGAATGGTGAGTACTGAAATTTAAGTGCCGAATGGGTTAAGTTGATGAAAAATAAACCAATTAAAAAATATTTAAATTTTAAGTACTTATGTAAGTGATTTGATAAAATATGTAATTAATGTCGGAAAAGTAGCTAAAAACTAGTTTAACTTATAATGATGTATGATTAATTTTCAGGGGATAAAATTGTCATTTAGACACTATTACTAGATTATTGAGTTAAAGACAATCATAGCTTACTGATGTATGCATAAAATTTTAGATTAATTTGAGTTGAATCTAGATAGTTCAGTCATTTCACTAAAGACCTTAAAGTCAAAATAAAATTTGAATCTCGAAATTGTAACTAATAGAATTGTAGACAAAAACTTGAAAATTGGTACTAACGCCGTAACAACTTACGTTTCAGAAGCCGATGAATTCCTGTAACCCTGCCATATTCATAAACTCTATGAGTTCCTCAATCTAGATCATTATAAGATTATTGAAGGACATACCTCCAATCTGGTGATGAACACAGGCTGGCCTTGTCTCTGTCCAGATAAATTTCCCTGCAGTAGAAGTACACAAACATTAACACCATTGGAAACCATATATTCTTAAATTCAAGTTACATAAAATAATAGACAGGGACAGTGTTCAAATATCATGACTTTCAGACTAAGTCAGGTTTCCATTGATAATTTGGGAACACCATAGGTAAAACATTCAAAGACACAGCATAACAAACAACCAAGGTATGTCCATTGAACAGACTGATGTCCCATCTAAAAAATACACACATGAAAATACCACCTAAGACACCAGCCTAATGAAAGAAAGCATGAAAATGTGCATTTTTCCCCAAAAAAGGAAAAAAAAAAATGTGCATCAATTTATGGTGAAGAACAAAGGATCAAGTTGCAATTTCATGTGTGTAGTTCTTAGAGGGAATACCAAATTAAAAAATAACCTTAGAATCGTACCTCCCAAACTCGCACGTACTTTGCTTGCGGTGTCTGCATGGAAGCAAAAGTCTGCTGTGAAGAAGACATATTTGGAGTATTATTGCTTGCTCCAACAGACTGCCCCACTGATTCTACTTGTAGAGCCATTCCAGAAGTAGACATCATTGTGCCAGTTCCAGATGATATACTAGCTGGACCAAGGGTATTCATAATGTTCTGGTTGATGCCAGTTCCATTAGTTACCATCTGAGCTCCTGAAAGATTTACTTGGTTCATTCCCACCACAGGTTGACCTATATTAACACCTCCTTGGAGATTACCCAAGGGTTGTGACATGCCAGTGTTTGTATTGCCAGGTATATTAGAAGTTGAGGAGGAGAATAAAGTAGGATTAGGGTTAGGTGCTACTTGTGTAGTTCCTGATAGAGTCCCAGATACACTGATTCCCGTCATACCAGATTGTGCAGAAGGTAATATTGTTTGAGAAGCAGGCACAGAAGATGCCATTCCACTGGATATCATATTTGACATATGCATGGCCATTGAAGTTCCACCCATGGATTGGAGTCCTATAGAATTTCCTCCAGTCAAATTAGAGTTCATCACTTGTCTAGCTTGAGAGAGATTGTTAAGAATATTAATATTCGCTGCAGGAGGTGGAACAGGACGCTGCGAAGTAGCATTCACGACCGTAGGTTTCATGTCTTGCATGTTTTCAGTATTTGAAAGCATTTCTTGAGAAACAGATATTGGAGAAGATGTTTGTAAGTTTGGAATTCCTTGAGATGAAGCCCGAGAAGCAGATTGAGTGTTGTGTGGGAAAGAAGGCCCTGAAACCATTGGGTTCACTGTTTTGGGTTCCTGGACAAATATGCATGTAAGCTGATAAAATGGCTCCATAATATGCACGCTGTAACATAGTTAATATTTTGTTTTACAAGAAAATAGAAGAAGAATTTTGAAGGCTGATATGAGAGTCTTACAACTTTAACAGTTGCAGGAGGCATACTCCCTGTGGAGATTGGCTGTCGCTTCATAATGGAGCCATTCATTAGAGCTGAAATTTGGAAGTCAAATCCAATTTTATTAGTAATGAATTCATCTGAATAATTAACAAAGTGAAATATATTCCTGATTCATAAAGTATTTCTGTCGCAAGACTAATCTTTGAACATGTTTACATTTATACTTTGGTGCTTCAGATTGATAAGCAAAAATGTTATGAATGTATATCTAAATCACTTGAAACAGCAAGTAAAAAATTCTCTGTTATTGATTACATGTAGCCCCATTACCAATACAGCAGGAAACCATATAACCTTTACTAAATAATTAAAAGTTCATTAAATAACTACTATTTGAAATGACTTAACTATTTAGATTGAGCTCAAATTAAGCCAAAAACTATGAATAGTCGACACAACTCGGTAATATAGTTAGAGTGTACAAAAGACAACTCTACCCTTAAAATTTAATCAAATTGTCACTATAAGGGTAAAATAGTCTTTAAGAACTTTCCCGACATTAGTTCCACATTTTCTCAACCAACTTACATTTCAAGTACTTAAAATTAAGCATCAACACTAATTATCAAACGCACCCTTATGCTCCAATTGAAGGCTTAACGGCAAAAGCCTAATACACTGGTATCAGGGGAAGATATATTGTTAATTCTTGAAATGTCTTCTCACACAAACATCTAACGCATGTAAGATTTCATATTTTGAACAAAAACAAACATAATACGATCTAAAACTTGAAAAGCTAGTTACTAGATCATTTATAATCATCAAACAGTGTTTAATTGCCAGTAGCAATCAAAGATTGGAAAAAGGTAGATAAGGATGAGCTCAGCACTCTAACCTCCTGATGAAATAGAAGTTGGTGGTAGTCCAGAAACAGGAGCAACAGAAGGCATATCCATCTTTACAGGACTTTGGCTTGAAGATATACATGCAACTCCAGGTCGACTTAAAGCGGAGCGGGCCTCCATAAAGTTCTCAGATATCAGAACAAGAAAATATGGGTTTTTAGCATTATCTATGGACAGATCAGCTGCTCGTGGATTGCCCTTTCCCTGCAAGATTAGGGATAGTAAAGATACAAATCACCAGAACCAATTGGATTTTTTTTTTAGGAAAGATGTATCTTCAGAATAAAAAGAATTACTTTTTCCAAGAAAAGAGATAGATGAGTGAATTTCTAACTTATTACTGTGCTTGGTTAAATGAATATAAAAAACTAAAAGGTATGTGGCGAATCTTAATTGTTGAACAAGTAAAATTAAATATGCATAATGGAAGTCTTGTGGTCAACACCATTTCTTTAAAAGCTACACCTTTACTAACATAAAAAGATTTCAATATTTTTGTATAATGTGTGAAACAGAACTAAGAAATGAATTATAGACAGTGTTTGAACTTACAGATTATGATGAGAAACAACAATTGGTTGTTGATGTATGTAAGATCTTTATGTGAAATCAAAGGAGTATACTGAAGACAAATAAGGCCATTATACCTCACTATAAAAAACCATGCAAGGAAAGCCACATAAAGATGAATTTGTGAAACTACAGTCTAAGAAATGATAAAGCATATGATGATACAGTTAAATAGGCATCCAATTAAGAGCATGGAAGACATCAATTTTCATTCAAGAATAATCTCAAACAGAACCTAAAACGGTAGGAATTGGTCATTGAGCTAGGATTCTTTTTCAACTGAAAAACAGATATAAGCAGCATTTTGGTCATTTGGTAACACCATAAATAATAAAGTGGTGCTTCTTTGATAAATCTGAAAATATTTCTTAGACTTAAGTGCATGGAGATTGGAGAGGATCTGAGGCAATATTTGATTTCAGACAGATATTTGAAGTAATAGAAGGAAAATATCAGTCCATGTTGTCTGGCTTTCGAGCAAAACAGATCAGTCCACGTGAACCTACAAAATCATGTACATACAGGGGCAATAGACAATGTGAAGAGCTTTACCGCATTATAAATAGACCTGTACTTTGGATTCAGCTTTGGGCAAATCACTGAGAGAGAAATAGAACACTGCATAAAAAGAATATGGTGTTAGCGATCCATTGAAAGGGAATATATTAGGGAAACTATTAACATATATTCTCCACATAAAATATTCAACCCTTCAATCTTTTTCAGTATCCTTTCTTTCTTCAATGCTTTCCATCCAAATTATACTACCTTCAATTTATCCCAGAACCCAAATATACCTGAGCAAACAATTTGGCAACTGTCTCAGCATCAGCAAGATGATTTTCTGACTGATTATCAGCTTCACCACCCTGCTCCAAATTCTGTAGCTGTAGTCGATAAATTGGTGTGGGCAAGGGATTAGGATTACTTGCTGCGATGAGAATACAATGTTTTTTCCCTTCACCATTTGGTTGATTCTGGATTCCGCTAACAGAAGGGAACATCTGAATGATGCATTCAATAAAGTTAAAAACTGTGTTTAACATGTAAACATGAAAACAAACATTATAATGGTGCATAAAATGCCTGTGTGCCAAAGAGACTGATTTATTAATATCCCAAAGCCTACTTAAGCACAGTTTTCTTGTAGGCCTGTCAAGGATCACTTTTCCCAATATGCAAATATTTTGTAAGTCATGAGATGAGATTCTTTAATCTTTCAAAACCACCAAATTTGATGTCAAACTGGAATTGGTTAACTTATCTTCATATACAAGCTAAACTGATTGTCGACAAGCAGATGGAAAATGTTATGAGATGTGATGCTTAAATAAGATGTTTATTCGTTAATCTGCAATTATGTTTATGCCTAGTGAGTAGTGAGTGACTACTATTAGGACCATAAATAGCAGATTAATGCTTTCAACTGATAGAGTGGAAATCATGAACCTACAATTTACATACTTATGAAACAAGGCCCTTAGTAAAGACAAAAACAGTAAATAGAAAGAAAAAAAAAATAGTTTTTCAACCTTATTTGTGTTCTAAAATCTTAACATATTGTTTTCTTTTAGGGTAGAAAATTAATAGAATCAACATCAAGAAATATTGACTGCACAAACATATATGAAGACATAACAAAATTGAGCAAAAATGTAAAAAAACAGTAATAATTATAAGCACCGTAAGGGCTTCAGCGAGTCCTTCAGTGACAGCAGCATCATTAAATCCACCACCACTGAAACCTAGTGAGGATAGCCACGATAAGAAAATATCAACATCTCTTGTCCACCCACTCCTTTGTACTAGGCAAGCTGCAGTGAAAATGAAAATTCAGGAAGAGAAAACCTCATTAGGCAAAGTAACATGTCATCAGAAGACTTAACCTTCAAGGTAAATAAAAAAAAACGAAAAAAAACGGGTTCAGTTTGTATAAATCTATCTGATCATAGAAGAAAACTGTACCTGTGCAAGTACCATTAGAAGTAAACATAACCAAAGACAGTTCGGCATTATGAGCATTAGGCTTCTGCATAAACACAAGGGCACCATAATCAGCAAATGATGAATAATATGAAGTGATGAGATTGTTAGCACCAATTGAAAGGTAAGGCAACATAATCTTCACTTTCTGTATTCTTTAGAACACGTTATTTCAATCCACAGCTGTTCCAGATTTCCTCTCTTTACCATGTTTTTACTTTGTTATAATTATCTAACAAATTTATTCAGATGAAAACAATGTTCATGGCACTCAGTTACTCTATCTTGTAGCACTCATTGACACCAAATTCATTGAAACAAAATGTAAATAGAACTTCAGAAAGTAACAAAATTCGGTCCAAGAGGAAGTGAGTAACCAGCATTAGAATGAAGCAAATTTAAAAATTTATTGGCAATTTCTAATATAACCTTTATTTCCGAACCTTATAGCAATTCGGACAGATTTGTTGGTTTTACATGTTCTTGCTGGCCAACATTATTATTCAGAAATTTCATTGGCGAATGACATATGTACAAGAAAGCAATGATTACATAATAATCCTAAAATCTCTCATATCCAGGACCTTATATGAAATTAAAAAAGAAGATATTAATACAGAAACGGAAAATTAAGCTTAATATATTATATACCTGCCCTGTCATCTCACTGCCACAAAAAGCCCTGTACAAAGTAAAGAACAGAAACATGAGATAAATAATTTAATTAGTACAATGATGTTGATTAGAACAATTTTCTCCAAGTCAAGTTCAAGGAAATAACCATCCAAATAAATTAACCCCTAAATCAGTCATTTTAAGAGATGAATATGTGAAGAAAACAATCAAAACAGAAATGGAAATATAATAATTGAAATATTTATGCAACAAATAATGAACACACATCAATCCCCTACTTCCATTACTGTTCAACCAAAAGATACAAGGAGTTGTTTGGGGGATTTGAATTTCCTCAAAATCGAATTTTGGCTTGAGTTCAACCGCGAGCTTTAGCCCATAGTATCTCAATTGTACATTAATAAATAACCCAGAAGGGCATTTTTCAAGTTCTACATGGTAAATCCCTTACATCATTAATTTCAGTTTAACATAGCTCAATTGTTCCTCAAACTGTCAGAAATCGATTGTAGCATGTTCTTCATTTGTCAGACTGGGAAGAACTTAAGATTCATAGGTTACTGTAACAAAATCACATTCAAAATCGTGCTGGAATGGTAAACCCATATGAACTGTTATCTAATCCAACCATCAATACGGTCAAAATTCACAAGTTTGATCAGAAACCCTAACAATTAATGTTCACATAAGCTGATCAAAGATCATTGTTTTTTTTTTGAAAAAATCAAAGATCACTTAATCTAATGACAACCCAAAACTGGTGTTGAGAGTTTAACGCAAGGAACGACACGACTAACTTATACAGGAGTCAACTCAAAGTAAGAACATGTATTTATGTACGCGCATAGAAAGAAAGAAAGAGGAAAAGTAAAAGGATTGATTACTTGATAATCTTCTCAAGGTAATCGGTGAGAGTTGTTTGCCAGTAAGGTCCCATAGCGGCTGTGCCTTCTACGGCTACAATGAGCTGCTTTTCCGCCATGAAGCGATGAAATTGAATTACTCAAAAACCCTATAAGAGAAACAACAGGAGAGAGTCGGACACTCTCGATCTCTCGATAATTTGAAAGAAAGGAAATTGATTTAGTTATTTGAGAGAGAGAAATATGGAAGAGAAGACTAGTTATATTACTAGTGTGTTTCCCTTTTTTTCAAAGTAACGCTTCTCATATTTGGAAAGTACTTAGTTTCTACAGGGGTAATCGTTTGTTTCTTTCAGTCCATACCTCCATAATCGTGTGAAATTAAATCGATGAATCAATCTCTTCCATCGGAGAAGATGATCCAGTCTCTATTTCTCATCTTCAATAATTCAACAATTGTCATTGGTATTGGTTGCCCTCAAATTATAAGAGGTAGAGGCCACTAAACACGCACATAAATCTTCAAACGAAATTTCGGGTTTAGGTTCTCGTAGTTAAACATATAACTCGCGAACATACTCAATTAATTAATTAGGGCGGGCTCATATTACGGGCTTCATCCTAGGACATTAAATATGTCGGGATATCGGGCTCTTATTGTCGTTTGTAATTTATTGGTTTATGTAGTGATAAATTATTATTAAGAAAATTTTAAGAAGGAAAAAATATAAATAAAATATTATCAAATGATACCAATTTTTATTTTTGAGAAACAAATTTATATTTTATTGATATTGAAAATGACTAATGTTATGAATAACTTTACACAATCTTCTAATTCTAATTGTTTAAGTTTAATTATAAACTTGTAATTGTGTTGACTAATTTATTGTCTCTACTATTGACACAAAATAAAAAATGTGTAGATAAAGTTTGAATATTTAAAACAATCTTAAAAAGGGTGTTTGAATAGGTCTAAAATATAGTGTTGTTTATATCCAAGTTGAAGGTTACTATAACCTTATCCAATCATGTAATAGCCTTAGCATGAATTGGTTTTATGATTCCAACTTTTATAAGATGAATTTGTTTTGATACTGCGATATGAACATTTTTTACTGTAGCTGCAAAAGCAATTTTTGAAACACGATAAATGATTGCATCACAATTGAATTTAAATGAGTCTCGAGGGAGAAAGTTTTATTTGATATCATCTAGAGGTTTTGAATCACAGTTACTCATCGTCTTAATCGATTACGTTAATTCCTTTGCCAAATTGAATGCACGACTAATCCACCGCTCACCATAGAGTTATACTAAAAACTCATTCCATTAGACTACATAAATATTTAAATAAAGATCGAGAATTATTGCATTCTTCCGATCACGAGGATCAACCCTCAACTATATAATTTAAAGGGAAAAGATGAGAATTGTAATTATAAAGTCATATTCTTCTAGCAACCAAGAATAGTATATTCAACTGTTTCAATAGAACCATTTACAAAAAAATTGTCACATGAAATGAAGAAAATGGTGAGGCAAAGCTAGTGAAGTGTACATTTAATAAATGAGATATGTCAATTAATTTAGAAGAGTTAAATGGATTTTATTGGATTGCTAGTAAGTCTTCTGTTCATAATGGGCCTGTTTTCCTAGGGTCAGGCCCAATTAGTATTTAATTATCATAAGCCTGTAAGCCTTGAACTAGACTTTTCTTCTCTGCAACTCTTGAGGCTAAATTTGTTCCACAGTAATTTGTAAAAAATGAGTTTTTTTATATAAATTTTTGTAAAACTTATTAATATTTAATGAAATGTTATAATTTTTAAATTATATAGAGGATATTTATTTTAGTATTTTAGGTGAATGGATAAAAAAAATTATTATTTAAAAAAAATCCAACCGCACAAAACTAGTTTAACGAAAATATTTAATTAGGCCTAGGCAAACTAAAAGTATGTAGCTTATAAAAATATTTTAGCGGCGCTTGAGCTATATGCGCCGGTATTATTATAATAGATTTTCAACGCTATTAGCGGCGAATAATATGCAACAAAATCATTTAGCGACGTATTACTGTGATTTTTAAATACATTTTCACTATCTTGACCATTTAATTATATTTACATTTTAAAAATATTTATATAATTACTTAAACTTTTTTTTAAAAAAAGTAAATTTATATAAAAATAATTATGATTTAAAAAAAAAAAAAAAAGTTTCCTCTACTTTTTTATTTAAAATAAAAGAGTACTGAAAATGCAAGAGAACAAGCTAAGTATATAAGGTCTAGTTTGATTGGGACACAAATAAGTCACATTTACAAAATAAGCTAAAAATCAAACCTAACTATCATCACAAAGATTAACAAATAAAATTGCACTTAATAATGATATCAAACAATTAATGAATAAATCGAATCAAACTTACTTTTATTTTATTTGCATGCAGCTATTACATTACATTAGAGCTAGTTTGATATGGGTTTTTTTGGGATGTTTTTGAAATTTTAACTATTTTTTTTTTATATCTCCATATCGATATCATTTTAATAATTAAATCATTTATTTCATTAACTAAAATCCCCTTATTTTATTTTAATAAAGTTTAAATTTAAAATATAATAATTCTAACAAATTAAAAACCCAAATAATCTTTCATAAAAAAAACAAATATTTTTTAGACAAAACCTCAAACCTAACCCTCATAAAACCAATGTCAAACAAACTCAAAACAATAGTTTCTAGACTTTTCTAGCGAGAAGTTTGATATTGAATTGTTTTTGAATTTTTACCTAAAATATAATATTTTCTCTTTTTCACTTCATATATCACATCACTCTT
Source organism: Impatiens glandulifera (assembly GCF_907164915.1). Taxonomy (NCBI): domain Eukaryota; kingdom Viridiplantae; phylum Streptophyta; class Magnoliopsida; order Ericales; family Balsaminaceae; genus Impatiens; species Impatiens glandulifera. The sequence goes on along the minus strand of NW_025919456.1, from coordinate 108,873 downwards.
TTTATCCATTCAAATATCAAAATACTCTTATTTAATATATTTTTTCTCATCTTTCTATCCCCTCTGTTTAAATGAATGATTAAACTTAAAAAAATTAATTTAAAAAATAAGTCAAATAATTTTTTATTCTAACCCAAAAAAACCCAAGATTAAACCAGCTCTTAATGTTAATTAGTGGCAGATATATATTTACTAAAGTAGTAAATAATGTTAATCTTTTCATGTTGTTAGGGTTTCTTCAAGTGAGTTATGAGAGATCCATGAAACCTGTCCAATCAACTAAAGAGAAAGAGAAAGAAAGAAACATAGTTTAATTGATGAAAGATCTCATCAATAAATGACTTATTTTTCTTAAAAAAAAATACAAATTTCATTGATATTGAGACAGAAAAAGTAAGTAAAATTGGAATTTTATGTATACATATGTATATCAATGAAAAAGTGATATAATGATCAGACTAGAGAGAGGGAGAGAGAAGTATTAACATGATCAAGTGTCTGCACGTACATCTCTTTCATGGGGACGTCCATTACATTAAAGGTTTTGTAATAAACATGAAAAAAAAAAAAAAAAAAAAAAAGTTTAAAAAAGTTGAGAAAAAGTTTTGTATGTATTATGAACATGTCTATCATTTTCACCCTGCAACTGCAAGACAGACATCTCTGTCATTTTTACCCCCTGCAACATCTCCATATTCACCAACATCACCACCACCACTATCCTTTTCACAGACACAATTAATTAAAGAAACAAGCTAGGTCATCGACCTAGATCTATCATTTCTAAATTTTTCATTTAATTTTACCCAAGGATTTTCATTTTATGAAATTATCTATATAATCATTTTCGCTTAAAATATCTTAAATATCGAGGTAATTATTGCTCACACTCAAAACGCATGTACATATCCCAAAATAAATCCAAAGTAAATATCCATTACAAATTTACAATGTAAAACAAGGATATATATGAACTATATTGGATGGAAGAAACTTAAAACATGACAACTAAATATATATGTAAGAACATTAAAAAATTCAAATATTTTTCTTTGGTTCCTAGTATATGTGAAATTCTCATTTAATTGTGGGAAAAAAATTGCTTAAAAAAATGTGCTAGTTGAATTTAGTCTCTCTCTCTATTATCTGTCTTTTATTTTTATTCATAAAATATATTTTAGTAATTTATATATTTACTATAACTATAAATGAAAATTTAAAATTTTAACAAAGCATTGAATTCAAGTTAAGATATATATGAGTTATTCCTAAATAATTATAAGCATAGAATGTTTCAAAAAACAATGATACATCCTTTCTAGACTACACAAAACAAAAAACAATGATACATCATTTCTAGACTACACAAAACAAAAAACTATATAAGACAAGACAAGATCAAAAAAGTTACAACCTTTCATCTATCAATTAATCTCATAATGTAACATAATAAGATATTAAATAATGAGACTAAGATTTTTTTTACCTAACTAGCAAAGATAGGTATTTATTGGTTCTGTCAACTACTCATGGCCGACCCTAGGTTAAGGCGAGCTAGGCGACACCTAGGGCCAAGAAATAAAAAAGAGTGCATTAATAAAGTTAAAACCCTACACTTAAATATTGTTTTTATAACATTTAACTAACTAAATTAAGTTAAAAAAAAGATAGTAAACAAATTATTATGCATAGTCAATTTAACATAAAAATAAATATTAATTTTTTGGCTTAGGACACCCCCAAACTTCTATTATATATACCTCCTCAACAAAATACCCAAACCCCCTCCCCACTCTCTCTAGCTAGATAAGATTGAATACTAGCTAGCTGCTAGAGTTCATATATTAATTAAAATCATGCAAAATCACTCATTCATCACATACATATCCACAAGTGAGAGCGCATGTAATTTAGAAGAGGATCATTACTTAGATGAAGATCATTTTGAAGACTCAAGCACCATTCTTTCTCTTCGCCCACCAGGCCAGCATCACCCTTCTTCAACCTCTAGACTCAACCCTCTTCCTCCTCCTCCTCCTCCTCAAACTAATCATTATTATGATGATCAAAACCCTACTTTTGATTTCAGCCATGACCATGAAAGTGTAACCGTTGCTCTCACTTTAAGCAGCCCTTTCTCTAGTACTACTAACAATGTCGACATAGTTGATTCTGTTTCCGAAGCTCAATTTTGGATTCCTACGCCCGCTCAGATCCTTGTTGGTCCTGCCCAGTTCTCTTGCTCGGTTTGTCATAAGTCATTCAATCGCTACAATAATATGCAGGTAGGTAATTAATTAACTGTTTTTTAGCTAGTTCTTTTGATTAGGTTGGTCTTAGAGTTTAACAACTTTTTGGGTTTTCTTGATATTTCTTGGTTTTGGTTTTTCCATTGTCTTATGATTTTGATGCTTATTGTTGTTTAATCTTGGTTAAACTTGTGGCAAAAACATGTCACAAAATTAATACTTGTATTTGGTTGTTTCACCCATGAAAAACATAAATCTCCATTCCCTTAGAGCTAGCTTGTTTGATATTTTGGTTATTTAAGGGTTTTTACGGGAAAAAAATGTTTAATGAAAAAGATATGTTACTTTGAGTTTTAAGAGTTTTAGTTATTATAATATTATTTTATATTTACATTTTATAAAAATAAAAAATAAAGTAAATATATTTTTGTTGATGAATTGAATAATCAGTGATAAAAAAGTCGAGTTAAAAGTTAAAAAAAAAAAAATTAATCAAACCAAACTACCTCTAGAGTAAATAAAATGTTTCTCACTTTTTCAAATAATATTGAAAAACAATAATTATCTGTTAAAAAATTAAAAGTCTTTTTCTATAAATTTGAGAATGAAAGGTAAGAGGGTAAATAATAATAAACACTATAAATTTATTGATGTTTGGCTAACAATATCTAAATATATCCACTTTGAGTTGTGTACTATATATTTTTGAAAGAATTCAAACCTAACCCTAGGTCATCGATCTCTCTATTTATAAAACTAAATCAAAATTCAACATTTTATTTTCTCTAAACATCATGACCTAATGGTTTCTAACACATCTTATATTTTATATATATATATATTTCTTTAGATGCACATGTGGGGGCATGGATCTCAATTCAGAAAGGGTCCAGAATCACTAAAAGGGTCAAAACCAGCATCCTCAATTATGAGACTCCCATGTTATTGTTGTATTGAGGGTTGCAAAAACAACATAGACCATCCTAGGTCAAGGCCCCTAAAGGATTTCAGAACCCTACAGACCCACTTCAAGCGAAAACACGGCACTAAGCCATTCGCATGCCGCAAGTGCAGCAAGCCCTTCGCAGTCAAAGGCGATTGGAGGACACATGAGAAGAACTGTGGCAAGCTTTGGTTTTGCATTTGTGGGTCTGATTTCAAGCATAAGAGATCCTTGAAGGATCATATTAGGGCTTTTGGAGAAGGTCATGGTTCTCATCGAGACAGCATGAATGATGGTTTTGGAAGTGGAGACGATGAAGATAACAATCATATTGGTGATGACGACGGACATGATGGCGATGAAGATGATTGAGTGATCGAGTGATCGAGTTAACCATGTGATATGTTTAATTTGTTTATGTACTCAGAATTGAAATGATAAATCTAATCGAATTTAAGATATATTGGGACATAAAATGGTCTAAAAATAAGGATTATATTAGAGAATATAAGAATGATATTTTAATCATGAAGTTACTGAATAAGACTATTAATTAGATATTTCTTTACCTAAGTCTTGTTTGATGTTAGTTTTCCTTTAATGTTTTTGTTTTTTTTTTAAATTGTCTTTTTAACAAATTATTACACTAATAAAAATAGTATTTTTAACAGCCAATATTAACCGTGTTCGCCTTGGTCAATAATATTTATTAGTGTCGGCGATCGATTCGCCGTGGTTAATAATATTTATTAGTGTCGGCCATGTAACGCCGACACTAATAAATATTATTAACCACGACTTTCATTGTATTCGTCGTGGCTAATGTTTTGACTTTCCCACCACACTCTCGCCATTATTATTAATCACGGTTTTATGATGAACGCCGTGACTAAAAGTCATATTTTTCGCGCATTCCCCGCCTTTTTTAGAAAAAATTAATAACCACGACGATAGCATAATGTCGTGGTTAATAAAAAGTTTATTAATCACAGCATTATGATAACGCCGTCCCTAATAATCGTTCACCTTCAAATTCCTTAATATTGATTATTAAGGACGGCGTTATCATAATGTCGTTGTTAATAAACTATTTTTTAACCAGGGCTTTATGATAACGCCGTCCTTAACAATAGTCTACTAACAAATTCCAGATTATTGATTAATAATGACGGCATTATTATAAAGCCGTGACTAATAAACTATTTATAAACCACGGCTTTATAATAACGACGTCCTTAATAGTAAATATTCAAACTATTAATGACCCACCGCCAAATGCCGTAACTAATAATCTTTGCAAATCATTTCCGAGGCCTATAAATAGAATGCCTTCATTTCTCTCTATAAGAAATTTGAGATATATTCTAATAAACTATCGATTTCCTTCAAACCAATATGCAATCCATGTTCTTTTGAGATATTCTTCAATTTGTTAAAAGAAAATTGAAGATATCTAAGAACGGACACGGTTGTATATTGGTTAGAAGCTCATTGGTTGAAGATCGAAAGGAGAAACCAATTCCTGCAGTCACTTAACACGTTCCGTACAAAAAAAATCAATGATCATCAATCTCTTCTTCCATATTTCTATCATATTTAATTAGTTATAATGATTAATTCAAGATAGAGATTTCGAAGAAGAGTCTGGTTGTCTATTGATAAAACCACTTCTCCTAAACTACTGATTTTCTTCAAATCATTATGCAATCTTGTTCGATGATTTTTTGTTGATTCATAAGATGTAACCATTTAGGGTGGAGAGGTGGCTTTAGATTTCGGCCATTGAAAAGAAAGCCTCTTTAAATGAAACATTTTCTTGGTTCACATTTAGGGCGGGTATTTATAGGATTGGTTAAAGATTAGGTTAAAAAAAACTTAAGTCCAAGCCCATTCTAACTTCCTTGACCAATTCTTGGGGGAGTTTGTTGAAGACCACCTCTAAGTAGTTAGAAAATTTGAGAGAATGTGGTGTTACAAGTTTGAAGATTGATTTTTATTTGTAAAACACATATTTAACAAGATAATATTTCTTTAATCAAACATTATTAACCACGACAATAGGTAATGTCGTGGTTAATATGCTAACACCAAAACACATTAACCACGGCGTTAGGTAAAACCGTGGTAAATGTGATTATTTATTAACCACAGTTTTACCTAACGCCGTGGTTAATAATGTGAACCTACTAGAAAACGAAACGATCACATTATTAACCACAATGTTAGGGTAAAACCATGGTTAATAAATAATAACATTAACCACGACTTTACCTAAAGTCATGGTTAATAATGTGAACTTACTGGAAAATAAAATGTTCACATTATTAACCACGGCGTTAGGGTTAACCGTGGTTAATGTGATTATTTATTAACCACGGTTTTACCCTAATGTCGTGATTAATAATGTGAACCTACTAGAAAATGAAATGTTTCTTGGTTCACATTATTAATCACGGCGTTAGGTAAAGACGTGGTTAATGTGTTTTTTATTAATCACGGTTTTCCTCCTAAAGTCGACGTTAATAATAACTTCGTGGTTAATATCTTTTTAATATAAAACTGAAACTTCTTTTTTTCCCTTCTTCTTTTCCTTTTCACCGATTCCGTCGTTTCCGAAATCCCTCTTCACCGAATTTGCCGTTGTCGTTCCTTTTCTAACGTCGATCTTCTTCCCCTTCCTTTGTGAGGGAGAGGTAGAGAGAGCTGGAGGAAGGACTATTAGTTCGTTGAATCTCCAATTATCTGTTCGTCCATCGTTCAAAGAATTTCTTTCGATTTAATTTGGTACAGTTTTTGCGAAATTCTCCAAGTAAAACATTTCATTACCTTATGTTGCTTGTTCCTCTCACTTGATGTCATCTTCATGATAAAAATACAATGAATCATTTTTTTTTTTACTTGCAGAGAAAGTAATGGGCGTGTCTAGGGTTAAATGGAGACCAGAGTTAATTTATGTTTTTTGTTTTCTAATAGAGTTCTTTGTTTTCTGATACTGTTACCGTGCTTCTTCTTGATTATTGATTAGTAATATCTTTTTAGACTAGTTCATTGTCTACTTGAGGCCATCTCGAAATGATTCAATACACATCCGTTCTTAATATTTCACATATTTGTTGCATTGTTTATTCTTCATGGAAAGAATAAATGGTATGAGATTGATTCAACTTGGAGAATATTACAACTACTTAGTTTCAGAAGTTCTAGTTTATCATATATGTTGATGGGTCTTATGAATGTGTTGCCTGAACTTGATCTATTCTCGTAGGTTAATAGTTTAGATACTTGTTAGATATGTTTAGATTAGTGATGTAGGTTTGATAAGTTAGATATGTTGATTTATTGATAGATTTAAGTTTCTTGATTTAAGTTGTTTATTTTGGTTAATTAATTTAGGTGGTTTGATTTTGGTTGATTAATTTAGCTAGGTTGATTGATTTAGGTTGTTTGATTTAGGTTGTTTGATTTTGGTTGATTGATGTAGGTTGTTTGATTTAGGTTTAGTTTGGTAGGTTTAGATATTTGATTTATGTTTTTATTATTGAATGATTTAGGTTGTTGATTAATTTAGGTTGTTTGATTTTATTTGATTAATTTAGGTTGTTTGATTTTGGTTGATTAATTTAGGTTATTTTGATCTATGTTTGCGGATATAAAAAATTGCCACAAAGATAAATCCTTGTTATTCGAACATTTAAACAAGTTTTATTTGTGTGTGTCCAATATGATTACTTATTTATAATTTTAACTTTATTTTTAAAAGACATCATGCCACCTGAACGGGGTACTAATTAACAAGCACTATCGAATGAGTTGGACGTGCTTCGAGAGCGAAGACTATCGAGACATTTGGATGACCTCCGAGATCGTATCCTATGCATTTTATGGGATCCGAGTTTCATGATATTGAGAGACTAGATGATCCAGATTCCACCATTCCCGAGGAGTCTAACACTCAAGGGAGGATTCTTTCGTTCCCGAGACTGCATGTATTAATAATAACTTATACGTGATATTTAAATCATTATATAAATTTTTAACAAATATCATTTTAATGTTATTTTGCAGTAGCGTCTTCATCGAGAAGGGGACGAGGGAAGAACAAAAATACGATTCTTGCAAGAATGAGAACTAGAGAGAAGATGATGTTGGAGTTCAGGGACTTGGATGGAAGGCCTATATGCGATAACACCCGTTGGTCTCTCCATATTGGCAGCGTTGTCCGGAAAGACGAGTTGGTGCCACATCATCTCAAAAATTGGTCTGATCTCTCCCAATCCCAATTGAACCACATATGACCGTCTATCTCTGTGAGTTATATATTTTTTAACGTGTTATCTTATAATTTGAAAGTTTCACAATCCTAAAATATGTTGTTATATTTTAGGATCCTTTCGAGAGTTCAACAAACATTCCTATTGAAGCCTATAAAGATAAGACGATGGCACAAGAAAATAAGGCATGGGATAGGTGGAGATATGAGAACAAGTGGACTTACATCGACCAGTATATTAATGACGAGGAAAGAATCAGAATAAACCCTCCTCGGGGGTTTTATTACGAAGATTGGAATTATTTTCTTGACAATCACTACTTCACGCCTGAATTTAAGGTATAATACATAATCATTTATATTTCATTATATGTATTTTTCGACTATTAACTAACAACTACTATCTTATAATTGTAGAAAAAAAGTAAGACCAACGCTGACAACAGAAAGAAATTGATGTACCCCCACCACACTGACAACAAACCATTTTTGTAGAAAGAACGAGATATGGTAATTTTTAGTAAAAATATTTAATTTACATAATATCTAACATATGATATATGTATGTTATTTGTACAAGAGAGGGAGATGGGACACCCCCTAGTCAAGTAGAGTTCTTCCTACAAACACACACTAGGAGAGCGACTGTCGATGATCCCATTATCGCGCCTTCTCCACTAGTTCAGCAAGTCGTCGTAATTGTTATCATTTCTGTCATTTTAGTTTGGATGTCTAAGTTTAAAATTACTAACATTAATGTTGTAAATGATTGTAGACTGTGATGCGTGGGCGGCTCGAAGCAAACCCTAATATGTCATCGCTCAAGGTGTTTGAGTCTACTTTGGGTCGACAGGGACACGAGAGGGTGACTAGGATGGGATCGGGAATATGTCTCACTCACTTCAAACCCGATCAAATGGGAAGTTCTTCCTCTAACATCAACTCACGTGTGTCACAACAAACGCTGATGGAGGAGAACATGATCCTGCGAGAAGAGGTGGAGATGCTGTGCGCAAATCAGGAAGCACAAAATGAGGCACATGAGCAAAGAATGAACGATATCCAAGCAGAGGTGCGTGCACAAAAAGAGGCTTTAGAGGCGCAGGTGCGCGCACAACAAGAGGCTTTAGAGATGGTCATGTCTAGGATTCCCACTCATCCCTCAATTAGTGATTAACATACGCTTTGATTTGAGATTTTGTATTATAATTTTAGATTTTTGTTGAATTTGGAATTGAGTTTGATTTATGAATTGTCATTTTTTCGTAAAAATATTTGAAATAGGTTTTGTGAAATTCAAAATATAACAAAAAACCAGATAGGGACAATTATTAACGTCAGCGTAGGGAAGGCCGACGTTAATAAGTGAACCGTAAAAACCAGAGAGTGACAATTATTAACCACAACTTTAGGAGAATGTCGTGGTTAGTAATGTATCACTATTAACCACGGCTTCCTCCCCTAAAGTCATTGTTAATAATCAAAATATTTTAACGTCGAGTTTTGTAGCGTCGACGAACGACGACTTTTGTCGTCGACGTTAATAATCATTAACGTCGGCATTATGGTTTTTAACGACGACTTTCGCCGTCTTTAATAGTATTTTTCCCACTAGTGTTATCATCTTAATTCATCAATTAAAATATTCTTATTTTACTTTTATTAAATATATATTTTAAATATAAAATCACGTTTTAATAATTAAATATAAAAAAATTAATCTCAAATAACCTATTTTTTTTATCAAACAATTTGTTGAATAAAATCCAATTTTACAAAAGCATGAGCTCTTAATGCATATCAAAATGATGTTACACTTATTTGAATTCTTTTATTTAAGAAAATATGATTAATTAAATGAAAAAAAAAACTTATAATGAATGAAGGGGTTAGAGGAGCAATTTAATTAAAGAAGTAAAACTATGATGGATGGATAAAATGAATGAAAGTATCTCATTCATATAGTAGGAAAAAAAAAGGAAAAAGTGAGAAAAAATAATAAATATTCTTTCATAGATCTGTTTTAGGATGTTGAAGGTTTTTTAGGTTTCTGATTGAGTTCTTAGGTGAGGTCTCTGTCTAGTCATTTTATCGTAACAACTTGTTTGATCTGGGTTTTTTTAGAATTTTGTAAGAAAATATTGTTTGATAAAAGTTTAATATTTTATATTTAAAATTTAAATCTAATAATAAAAGGTAAGACTTATCTCAAATAGGTTATTTAGGGATTTATTTTAAAATTCAATCATTAAATTTTATGTATTTTCATTTATTAAATTAATTAATTTATTAAAAAAAGATTAAGTTATTTTTATTATTTTTTATTATTTATTAAAGATGAGAGTATTTTAAGTATTATATATAAAGAACCCGTTCTTCCCCAAATTATATTAAATTAAGTAATTTTAAAGAGAAATGATAAAGAGAAAAAAAAATATATTAACAGAAAAATGTTTGGGAAATATATTAAAAAAAAAATTGTTGGGAAATGATGTATCATTTGAGTGGATATAAAATCTGAAAATTTTCTCTTATTAAATTATCAATCCACTAAAAACTAAAAAGATGACACATCATTTTCCCAAAATTTTATTTTCAATATTTTCTCGTTCTCTATTATTTCTCTTTTTTAAAATCTAGTATTTACCTCCAAATAACCCACACACAGATCAAACGAACTCATAAATTATTTAATTGACATCACATTAGTTAAAAAAAATATAAAAAAAAAATTATTTTATTTTTCCAGTCAATCTTCGCTCAAAATTTTCTTCCATAATAATTTCTCCTTAATTATTTATATAAATAATGATCATGCAATAAAAAATAAAATTTGTAAAAAATTGACATCAAATGAACCTAGTACTATACCAGAGCAGAAGTTCGTACAGAGGTAAAACAAAGCCACCGTGGGGTTCGTGCAATAATATATATAATTAATGATGAATTTATTTATATATGAATGGTTATTTAAAAATTAATATTTATTTTAGTACTGGTAGTCAGAAAGAGTGAGATGAACAGTTGGAAAAACTGGCGGCTCTATGCATTGCACTTAACTCGGGACAGAGAAGTGGCAGTTTCATTACGATTAAAGTGCATGACCACCTTCGTGGTTTGTACTGTTAAAGTTTTATTTATTTTAATTGGTTTGTCTTCTAAAATTTTGTTATGGGTCTTCGATAGGAATGGGATTATTTGAATAAGTTTAGAAAAAAATGGAATGATTTAGAGGAGATAGAAATATTTTTAATAAAAATCTTTAAAATGTATTAAAATATTAATATATAATAATAAAATAAAAGATAATAATTTAAAATAAATTATATTTTATTATTTTTGTTAATGAATTAATTGGTATGATTGATGAAAATAGGAATGAAATAAAATTTGAATAGTTTGAGTTATTTAAATTCAAACCGATTTAATTATATCTTCAAAATGGGAAGAAAGATAGCCCGGAAACCTTGTTGTTGTAATTTTAACCAGCATTATTATTTATAACATAATTAACATAGTGTGTTTGGTTACTGTAAAATTGGGAATATAATTAGAATTTGGAGATCATTTCACTTCTTATGTTTAATTCACCATTAAGAAAGAGATAGTATTCGAATTCAAATCAATTTAATATTATAATTCTTAATTTCAATATTTTTACTTCAAAATTCAAAATGATAATTTCAATAATTATTTTTTTATGTTTTCAAACAAGATATTTTATTATGTTATTATTTATAACATAATTAACGTCTTGAATATATATACATATATATATATATATATATATAATATTTATGTTTTTTTTAATTTAAAAAACTAATCCGTTAAAATAATATTTTTTAATTTATAGAATTAACATGTTAAACCGATATATTTTTTTAATAAAAATTTAACCTCGGACAAACATTTGATACTTAAGATATCCTAATACACTATTGAACCCCTAGGAATCACTCCCTCATAGTTTAGTACGTGTCTAGACGACATGTGGTAAAACTGGGAATATCGCGGAGTGGCTTGAGGTTTGATATGTTTCAACTTTGGTTTGCGTGTCAGACGTCTTTTAAAAGAAAATATTATTTTAAAATATTTTTAGAATGCATTGGAGCTTTGGAAATTATTTATATAAAAATAATTAATTTTATTCAAATTTTAATAATCAAGGGGCCAATTAACCAAAAACCCGGTTTAAAAAATCAAAATAACTAATTTAAAAGATTATTTATTTGAAAACAAAGTTGCCAAATGATTTTAGAAAAATCAATAAAAAATTGTACGTGTACAAACGTATTTTACACTAGAGTTTCTATAATGGGTTCGGATTTTGGTTACGTTCGAGAAAGAGCATTCGCGCTATGTCCTCCACGCCCGTCAAATGACGGTTTTATTTTAAAATAAACAAAGTCTGACTATTATAATATTCATTTATAACATTTATTTTCTTTAATTAGTAGTATGAGGTCATAAACAAATATATGTTTAGATTGCATAAATAATTGTACAGAATTATTCGAAAGGGCGTACCTATTATTACGTTGATAAAATACTGAGTAAAAACCCTGAAAAATATCATAAAAGTGAAGGACATCAGCAAAGACCCAATTGTTGCTCAAAAGCCTTTGAAAAGTAATGCAGGGGTCAAGGAGAAGAAAGAAGGAGTTTGGATGATACGGTATAATCAAAGGGCAAATTTATTTAGACTAAAAAATCAAATCACCAAACTCCTGATGCATGCTAAGAAATGAGAGATTGTACTCAACAAGGAGAAAATACAAAGCACAACCGTTCAGCTTAACATTCATTATCTCCAAGACTGGAATTTACTCAAGAATGATGAATAAGAAGTGATAGTAAAATGATCTGTTGTAACAATGAGGGAGTTAATAAATACTCATAAATCAAAGACATATACTATCATAAGTAATTCTACATGGAAAATCAATAAAGTTTGTAAAGACAACATTGCGAAAAAGACTGAAGATCATGCATACAAAGGAAAAATCTACTTGGACAATGTACAGACAAAAGTGAATGTACTGATTTCTCCTTTTGAAATTAAATTGTCTGCTATAGTAGAAGAAAATTGTGTTAAGGAATGGGAAAATGTAGTTTTGAAAAACTACATAGGAAAGAATAGAGTTTCTTTCATAGTCACCAAAGAGGCACTTATGAAGCAATGAGAGAAAAGGGGATTAGAGAAAATTTCAGTAAATGTATATGATCTCTACTTTCTGAAATTTAAGAAGGGATCAAATATGGATGAAATTCTGGAAAATGAACATACATATATTGGATCCAACTACATGAAGATGGAAAGATGGTCTGAAGATTTGAAAATATTAAACAAGCTTAAAGAAACAACTCAAATATGGTTCAAAATTTGGAATATCCCTGCACACATTATAATGTAGAAGCTCTTAGTCATTTTGCATGTTTATTGGGTACGCCATTATATATGGACCCAATTACTGAAAGAGGAGAGCACCTATCATTTCCTAGAATTAGCATTGAGGTGCATCCTAGAAGTATACTGCCAAATAGTATGACAGTAGTAAACAGAAAAGAAAAACCTACTGTCATGAAAATCACTTATGAGTGGAGGCCATACAGATGAACTTTCTGCAATACCTTCCAACATGCAAGCCCAAATTGTGATTTGGCTAAGGAAGAAGATCAAAAAAATTCATAAAGGCCATAAAGTAAAGATGCAGGAAAATGAAACAGATGAAGACAACATGTTGAAACATCAGGTTGGTATGGAAATAAAAATTCTGATTATGATAATTAAGATATTATACAATTTGTAATATTTGTTTGTAATCTCTATTTTTCGTATGTTTGATGGATACTAATCAGTTTATTTAGGGTAGTTTGATTGTCATCTTTTAATTATAGCTAGAGTTTGTCTAGTTTTGATTCTTGACCCTCCCACTTTTGAGATTTTAATGAAATGGTTTTAACCGTTTTCCTAAAAAAATAGTGTTATAATTTAAAAATAAATTTCAAATAGGGCTTTAGCCAAAATATTGGTTTATGAAATATCTCAAAAATATTTAAATATCATTTTCTAACCTTTTAAGATTATTTAAAAATGAATTGGGTTCCAAAACTACAAATATAATTTTGGATTTTGAAAAGTGGAACCAAACAGGCTTTAGGACCGAAGTCTTAAGGTCCGGGTCCAGTTTTAGTGATCTGGACTCGGACAGGCTCGGTCTAGACTAGGTGGTCTAGACCAAGGCTTTGGAGCATGGGTCCATGGATCCGGAAGGCTCGGTCTCGAACTCGGACTACTCGATCGAGGGACCGGAGGGCTCGTTCCTAGGGTTTAGGAGGTTCGGTCCTAAACTCAGGTTGTTCGGTCTTAGGTCTGGGAGGCTCGGTCCCAAATAAGACCTCTCGGTCCGAGATTAGATACCACGGTCAGATTCCTTGGTCCTTGCTCAAGAACATCGATCTTAAGTCTCGATCATAACTCAAGAACACCAATCATTGGTCTCGGTCCAGACTCAAGAACACCCGTCCTTGGTCTTGATCCGGACTAAAGATTCTCGGTCTTGTTTCTCGGTCCCGGTCCTACAAGACTCGTTCGTTGGGGACCGATTATTCTTGAATTGGTGAAGACATGGAATCATGATTTAGAAGTTGCAGATGATTCATATGATTATGGGGAACAAAAACTTTAACCATAATCACGATCAATCGATCTTTACAAAGATTAATTTTTAAAAACCATTTTTAGGTCAAAATTTGGAAACATGTTTATTTCATTAAACTCATGTTTATTTCATTAAACTCATGTTTATTTCATTAAACTCAAATAGTACAATCTTATTTTTTTTAATAAATTTTTTCTATAATATGATCACTATAATTATAACTATTAAATAACTCATTTCATCAATGAAATTACTCTTATTTTATTTTTATTAAATTTAAATTTTAAATATAAAATAAAACTTTAATAATTAAACCACTTTAAAATCTATATAACTAACTTCTCTTTTTTATCAGACAATATTACAAAAAATAAAACACATAACAAATACTTAAAAACTTATATCAAACAAAGGTCCAAATTTGAGAATTTTTTTGGATTTTGTAAAATACTCAGTTTCATAAATAAATATGTTATTTTTGTTTTTTTAATTATTATGTTGTTCTTTTATATTTAAAATTTAAATATTATAATATAAATTAGTTAATATACTCAATTCGATGAAATGAGTTATTTGATTCTTAGAAAAATAATGATACAGTAGAAGGAAATTATAAAAAAAACTATGTAAAATTCATAAAAACAAAAAGACCCAAAAAAATCCATATTAAATGAGCTCAATTATTTGAGTTTTTTTTTTTAATGTTGTAAAACAAAATTTTGAGAAAAAAATAAGTTATTTGAATTTTAAGTTGGTTTGATAACTAAAATGTTTTTTATATTTAAAATTTAAATTTTATAAAAAAAAATAAAGTAAGGATAGTTTAATATTTTAATTGATAAAATAAGTGAATTTTTATAATGAAGCGTTATTTACCGTGGAATTTTATGGAGGATATATGCATGAAAAAATATTGTATTATGGTTAGTCGTTGTAGTATGTGTCACGAGGATGTTGAATCGATAACCCACTTACTTTTACATTGTTGAGAGGTGACTAGTATCTGAAATTTTTTGTGGAGTATTATTGTGATAAATTGGATGATGTCCGAGTCTTTGGGTAATTATTGAGAAATTTGAATTGATGCAGTTGATATGACTATAGTTTTGAAACCCAACCCGGCCCACTAATCGGACCGACAAACCCGATGAACCGGTCGTCAAACCGGGTTGGTTAAAATAAAATCGGAAATGCAATCAACCTAGTTAAACTCGGCCAACTCGACGGTTGAATTAGAAATTCGACAGCCCGAGTTAACCCAATGGGTTTATCTTATTTTTTAAAAAAAATCTATCATTTTTTTTCACTTATCACTCTCTTAGTTCCCCTCTCTCCGATTTTTGATTCTCATTGGGTTTACCTAATTCTAGTTCATGTGGGTAGAATATCGATTTCTAGTTTTAAACACTAAAAATGACAAACTCTTTCATTCACTTCAAGCTACACCTCCTATTTGAGTTAACTGATTTTGTTTTTACCAGACCAAAAAAAGATTTAAGATGGAATTGTAAGTTATAAATTAAACCTAGTTCCTTCTCTAGATAAAAGCAAAGTTATCTAATTGGTGGGACTAATTTTGATATGGGTGTGAGAGTTTTGCGAATAATTAGTAGTTGATATTTATTTTAATTGTGTTGTCCCTAATAGAGGCAATGAACTGATTATAATTGCGAAACAATATTTTGAATTTTGATATCTACTTTAACTATTATTGTATAAACAATTTGATAGATTTTTGTTATTTTTGTATTATTTTATTATTATATGAAACTCACTAGTTGAACCAGTTAACCCATCGCTTGAACTAGTAACACAGTTACCTAGTCCCTTCACCATCATGATGACCGGGCTGGGTTTCAAAACTATGGTATGAAAGACCTACATATTTGAGTTATCATCTAAATTATTTTTTGTTGGACTATCTGTTTGTAGAGAAATTGTCGAACTTTCAATGATTGTAGTCATTTGATGCGTATCATTTATAATGATATTATTATGACGTTTTTTTAGATTCGTTCTAAGAAGTCAGTAGAATCTGTTAGGAGTTAATCGTTCTTCCTAGAACTTACGAGCTCGATAACCTATAGAGTAACATTTTTATTTTTAGTTTTTTTATATAAGCTTTTTGTTGTACTTAAAACGATTTTTATTATTTTTAATATAAATGGATCTTTAAACAAATAATAAGTAATATATTTTTGTAAATAATAGTGATGTGATAAAGAAATAATTAATAAAATAAAAAAAAACATGAAAACAAAAATTCTTAGAGCTTGTTTGATATTGAGTTTTTTTTTTTTTAATATTTATCCAAAATACTAATATATTTTCCTTTTCCACCCCATCACTTGTTTTATCAACAAAATATAAGAAAATAGCATTTAATTAATTTATTCTTTATATTTTTCAATCTCATCTATTTAAAAGATAAAATTGTATTAAATATTTAAAAACTAGTTAGTTTAAAAAACTGTTTGATTAAATTTTAAAAATTAAGTTTTTTATTATTAAATGATAATTTAATTTTAAATAATTAAATAAATAATATTTTTAATATTTTAATGGATAAAAAGAATGAATAAATGAAAAATAATGGTTAGATTTTAAGTAAAAAATCAAAACAAAAACTCTAAAACCCAAAGATCAAACAAACATTAAATGTTAATACATTTGTTTGGGTGGAAGTGGAATAGCCTCTTTTTCCGTAGTGGCTATAGCTAAGAGCTCATCACAGCTAGCCTTCTTCTTCTGCTGCCTGCTGTTGCTGCATCAATAAAACGCTTGAGAGAAATGATGATGATGATATCACAGATTCTACTTCTGAATCTTCACTTTTTCTTTTCTTTTCTCTATCACTTTTTTTTCTTCTTTACAGAAATATTTTCATGACACATAAATACCTTTAGCTATCATACACAAGTTGTCTTGAAAATAACATCATGTCTTGTTGGTAAACAGTACATGGGATGTCATTTTCTTTCATGAATTACATCAACAATACTAATAAACTATGAACAAGATCTTACCTTAATGAATCAATAAGTTAGTTTAAAACTAGTTCGTTATCACTAACGAACTAATTTTAAACTAACTAATTGATCTATTAACATAAAAGTAGTGACTTGTAACCTATAACCTAACTTTGTATAACTTTATAAGGCATTGGTAAGCTGATAAAAGAAAAGTGTATAAAAGTGTGGAGAGATTGATTCGATGGATCGATCATAGGACTGATTATAATAACTAATGAATTAAGAGACAGTTTGAAGTTTAAGAATTAGACAGATGATGATGATAAAGGAAGGCTCAAGAATTCATCAAAAAGAGGACCACTGACTGGCTTGGCTGACTGACTGACTGACTGAGCTATCTGATTTTGGGGTTTCACCCAAATTAAAGTCTCCTTTTTCAGAGATCTTACATAAATACATACAGCTGCAGCAAACACAAACAATTTCCTTCTTTCTTTCCTTCCTTTATTATTCAATTTCTTATAACTCATAATTATTGCATGCACGCTTGCAATATCGTATTAATTTTGGCTCAGAACCCACATTATTTGTTTTTTCTACTTGTGGGTATTATTATTCATACTTAGCCATATTGATATTGAGCTTGAGCTTGATTATATGTTGCATTTTGGAAATGGGTATATGATTAGTAAGTGTAAAATGCACTTGAGATCTATAGAGGTCATTTCCATATTATTTTTTCAAAAGTTTAGTCATGGCACATTGTTTCAACTTAAAGTCGCGGTTTTAGTGAGAATCAAACCTGACACACATTTAATATCTAAGACAATATTCTGATCACTTAAACTACCCTAATGAATGAAATTAGGTCATTTATATTCTAAACTGATCCAGAACTGTATTTGCCAATCCTACAAAACTGAAAACAGGGAAAAGAAGAAAAAAAAAGTGAGCCAATATTCTGACAGCACCATATATTGGTATCTGATTTCTGCATTCAGCTTTTCGGCATTTCTATTGGGAATTGGCAGAAGAAATCATAAATCAAGTCATTTCCAAGAATATCATGTGTATGTGTACTTGTGTGTAGAGTGTACTTACTCTGTATAATTATTATGATGTAAATGGCCAGCCGGGGGCTTAGTTAGTGCAGGTTTGGACTGACTTTGGCCTTTCATTTGAACAACAAGAACAACAAGAACAAGAATGGAGATGTACTATTAATGCTTTTATCATCTCCTCTTCTTCTTCTTCTTCTTCTTCTAAAAGTGTACTATATTAATAATAATGGATGAGAGAAGTTATTAATCTGTTTTTCTTTGATTCAATCAATTATACAGACCTACCCTTCAATGGAAGACAATGACACTTTTCTTATATATATTCAAATTCAAAAAAAGAAAGAAAAAAAATAAGATTTTGATATGTTTTGTGATACAAGAAAGATACATTAATTGAAAGCCTTAAAAAATGACAAGTTTGGAAATAACCCTCTATACAAAATATTTGTCTTTCATCTTACAATAAACCTAACCTTAATCTAACCCACCATAGTCCCAATATAAATAACCCATTACACATTTGATAACCGAGCACTTCAAAATACATTTCATTAGAGATCAAAGGCCTCAAGTTCGAGTATACTGAGAATACCATAAGTTGAAATAGGGAATTTTAAATGTAGGATAGTTTCAATAAAGAAAATACTCAAGATTTCGTAAACAAAACATTATAGGACATTTGAAGTCAAATAGTACAACACACGAAAGGATGCACGTATTGTTTACCAAGACCCGTTAAATCTTTTCTTTTTTATTACATTTACCTTAACAATCCTAAAACCCGGAATGAATAATACAACTTCCACTTCTTTAACCTTCGTGACTATTATTCTACGGTAACCTTCAATCCTTTCGCCTTAATTCTTCCTTTAACTAATCATTCAAACGCTCACTTTACAATTTCCATTTTCTGTTCTCCAAGCATGCAAATTTGGGATGGTTATTTCAATTCAACTCTTTAACCATTTCATCTAACATTTGGTTAAAATTTCGGCGCCTGTTCGAGTAATCAAAATGGTATGCTCAAACTGTGCAGCTGAGCTGCCATCAACTGTCAAAGTCGTCCAGTTGTCTTCCCAAGTTGTGCAATTAATTGAACCCAGTGTAAGTATTGGTTCTGCATTTCATTATTATATAGAGAGAAAAGAAATCCCATAAGAATGCTTCCTTTTTTCTAATCATTTTACAAGATTCCGAGAAGCAAATGAACTCACCGATTGTAAATGTTTGACCTTCCACCATGAAACCAGGTTCTTCGTTTCCTGTTGAACCAGATAGTATCAATATTTGGTCTTAATCTGGTGGGTTACATTACATTATATAGGATAGGTTTGTTTGTTTGTTACGAAACTCACGATTATGGCATATAATTGGTTCGGAGTGAAATATGGTCCCAATACCATGCCCAACGAATCGCTCTACCACACCAAAGCCAAACTTCTCGGCATGTTCACTGGTACAATAGAAGTTAAAAATAGATTCAATTCCCATCAAAATATGATACTTTGAATCACCCCCAAGTATTTTTCAAGATCCATTTGTTATATCTAACAAGAAACTGCAAGAAATTTATTGACAATTTCTCATCTAGATATAAGAAACAAGTGTTTCTATAATCAAAATTCCCTTGGAATAGGCTGAAATTTGTTGAGTTGTATTTCATTTTACCGTAAATATTTAGTCATGTAAAAAATGATTGTACCTAATTCTTTTTCCAATTTTTCTAAACATGGCACCATCTTTGCAAACAGCAATTCCTTTCAACATGCTCTCTTCTGTCACCTGAATGCATCCATCATGGACAAAATGCAGTGTGTCAAACATTCCAATTTTTTTTTTTAAATGTAACAGCAAGTTCTGGTTATTAGGTAAAGGGTGTACCTTTACTAATCGCTTCAAACGTTCACTAACATTTCCACAAAGAAAAGTTTTAGATGTGTCCCCATGATAACCCTAAAGAATTTTGCAGACAATCAATGCAGAAATGGAGTTATGGGTAGAAAGAAAGGAAATAGTGTTCTCAAGAGGGGAGTGAAAAGCAAGGAAATTACATTTAAATACACTGTCACATCAATGTTTATTATATCACCATCCTGCAAAGAAAAGATTAGAATTATTGATAAAAAAAATCAGAAATAATGGCCCATTTGGATCCAGATGAGAAAGAGCTGAATTCTTTGATTCAGGATCCATTGTATCTAGGTGTTTCCAAATGCGTCATCAATAACATAACAACTTAAAAGAGATTCTGAAACCTGCAATTGGCGAGAATCGGGTATTCCATGGCACATACACTCATTGACCGATGTGCATACACTTTTTGGGAAGCCTCCATAGCCAAGAGGTGAAGGATAAGCACCAGCATCAATAATCATTTGGTGCACAGCTTTATCAATTTCATTTGTTGTTACTGATGGCTGGTGATGATGATGAGATAGATAGTAATACAAGGTTAAAGATTAGATGTTTAATGACTCCAACAAGCATGCCCTAAGTGACAGAAATATAAGCAGTCCATGCATACAATTAAGAATTTATGAAAGAGACCATGTCAAGCTTATGAACAACAGTCCAAATTCCAAACCAAATAAACATGCAAATGATTATCTCAAATTTCATTCAAACTAGAAGTTGCAAGTTTTAAAATGACATATTACAAGAACAGAGAGACATTAATTCCAGACTTGTTCAAATGTCCTAACATGCTTAATACCCGTTTATTTCAGCCTCGTTACGTTTCTGACTCTAGAATTCATGTATTAATGTACAGTAATTTTATTCATCTTTGGCTGAAAGTCATCGTGAGAGGTCTCATGCGGAACAGATCGTGTCAGACAAATCAAATGTAGTAAGTGCCTAAAGATGATTAATTCCACAACAAGTATCACACTGAATAGAGCTAAGTGCATGAACTTTTTGATAATTAGGGAAATTCCATTAGTAATATAAGAGGGTAAAACCAAAACTTCAAAATGAACAACATAGGTTTCTGTTAGGGTTCCGAATGAAAGAGACGAGGATAAGACTGCAATTGACTCAAGAATTGAGAAACTCTTCTTATCATATAATTCATTCATATCCATTATTGATTACATTGTCTTACACCAACAATACTAACTATCTACAACTACATACACATGACAACTTCAATGCGATGAGTTAAAGTTGAATCAATTGAATTGCCATAAGATCGTCTCATTTATGTGAAGGAAACTTGATACGTGATGATTTTGGTTCAGGTTTGGATTACTTATTCAAATTGATGTTACATAATCCTAAATTGAGTAAATTCTATCTTTAGAGCTTATCTAGCATGCATATATTGTTCAAACTATCACTAAAAATGTAATAAAAACTCAAATCTACATAATACCATTAATAACTCACCCTAACCAAAGTTCCCGCATAATCCAAAACCCTAGCAGCAAGTTCACAAGCAGCTCTCATACGAACAACACCTTCAACATCATGAATTTGATGTTCCTTAGAAAGTTCTGGTAACAAAGCAGAACCAACATAAGGAGGCTTTGATATATGATCCGGCACAGGAAGACGCTGTGATACCTTCCCACGCTTCAATGGTTGAATCCGACGGAATTTCGTTTCAGTTTCAAGCTCACGTTCTCTACATTGAGAATCAAACCCTCACTTTTCATCTATATCCTTCAGATTATCAAATAAATTGGATAATATCTTACCTCCGAATTCTCATAGCTTCATCCAGGCCTGAAAGTCTCTTAGATACTATTAACAGTCTTTTTTCTTGAAATTTTCTTCCTAAAAAGGGAATTAACAGCAATTAGAATGTAATTTTTGAAGATGAAGAATATGAGTCTTACCAGAAGATAGAGATGGTGAAGATAAGGTTTCTCCATTAAAGGAAGATGAAAGTTGCAGAGATAGTGAACCCGCGAAAGCCATTACAGGAACTGGCGCCCAAGCTAGATAGAAGGAGAAGATTTAAGAAGATAAAGTTTTCACTTTTAAGATATTTTTTTGAAAATTAATTGGGTTATAAATTTGGCACCTTGTTAAAGACTTGGGTTAATAACCCAATGGACTATGAACCCATCTAGAAAAGCTGCATAGCCCAAACAAAAACCATAAGCAATAAATTTAAGCACTTTAGAGTTTGGAGTTTGGACTAGGATATTTGAAATCAATTTCTTCTTCTTTTTTTGAAAAGGGCAAAAAATGATACAACAAGAAAATGTCAAAGTTACAACTAAAGTCTTATTTATATACAAGACATTGCGTTATCGTAATAATATGTGATGACATGACAACGTAATCAGGGACAAATCTATCGTAATAATATGTGATGACATCAGTGGCGGACCCAGAAATATTTTCTCGAGGGGGCCAAATACATAGTAACGTAGCATTTTTTGCGATCAAATAAATGCATTTTTAATTAAAATTTTACTCGGTAATTACATAAAAATACTAACAAGCACAATTACAAAATACTAACAAACACAATTACTAAATTATTCTTGTCCATGAATCGGTACAAAAAGAAGACAAAATATCTTCATTACGTTGACTATACCAATCAATCAATTCAAGAAAATTACCTTTATTTGATGAACTACTTGACTCATCATGTCCTCGAAAAGATAATCCTTAACTCAATAGAAAGCGTGTTACATCAAACATTGTCGTTAAACGGGTGCGATAATTTATTTCTATATCACGACCATGTGTACGTAAAACGTTTCTCATGTTATGTCTTTGATCTTGAAATGATTGAAATTGATTTCTAGCTTCATTATGACAACTATTTGAAGTTCCCATATGTCGATTGAATCTTTCTAATGCCCTTTTCCAATTTTTGTACTCATCTCTTATAAAGGTAACATCTACGTTTTCTCTATTTAAAGACTTAAAAAGATAACACTAAAAACAAAATGATGTATCTTTTGATATGCTATGTTCTAACCATGTATATTTGATCAGTAACATTAGACTCATTAGAAGGCTCAATAATTGATTGAGAGTGCTCAGACTGCTCATGTGATGTAGAAGTAAAAATTCGTTTATACAACATCTTCATTATTCTGTATCCTACATAAAATAAATAACTAAAAATAGATATGTGTCATAACCTAGACCCTTAAATAAAATCTAACAAATACATTTATTTGTTGTAATAGTTTAAAACTAATTTAAAATTAAGAAATATAAAATAATATTTTACCTTTATATTTATATAAATTATTATTTTACCATTATATTTATATAAATTATTATTTTAATCTTTATTTTATAAGTAATTTGTATTATTAATTAATTATATTGAAATTAATAAAAAAAAATATATATATATATATAATTATAATATAAATGTAATTTTAAAATAAATAATAATCTTATATGATTTTCATTATTTTATATATAATTCTTTATATTTTAAATTATATAAATAAATCTTATTTATATATTAACTAAAATTTATGTATTATTATTATAAATATTGTATCTTAAAAAATATTATAAATATTGTATCTTAGAAAATATTGTTGGTATAAAATAAAAATAATAATTACTTTAATAAAATTATATTTGAAATTAGAATACTATAATTATAAATATTAGAAAATAATGTTTGTATAAAGAAAATGTGAGAGGCAGGGTTTGATCATCTAACCTCTATTATAGAAGGTCAACTCCAAAACCAGCAGGACAAAACCTTATTTGATAAATATATATATATATATATATATAAAATATCTTAAAACTTTTATGGTTGGGGGAGGCCCGAGCCCCCAAAGCCCCCTTGTAGGTCCGCCACTGGATGACATAACAACGTAATCAGGGACAAATCTAAAAATTAGAGTTATGGTGAGTTCGAATTTTGTTTGAAGTGAGCTTAAAAAAACAAAAGGAAATTTATAGATAAACCGAGTAAATGAATGTGAGTTTTGTCATTTTTAAAATTAAAGAATCAAGTGAATTAAATTTAAAAAAATTAAAATTTAGGTTATTATGTCACATTTTTACCATAAAATTTTTCTGGGAGTTGACTGAAGCATAACTCATCCTCTTAATAGATCCGTCCCAAATGTTTCAATTCTCTCAAGTCAAATAGAAAAAGTATTATTCTTTTGATAAAGTCGATTTGATTTGATTTTCTTAGTTCAATAGTTTTGACCCTCTATTGTGTTTGTTACGTGTTCTCCTTTGTAGGTTTTTAGTCTTGAGTCTCAAGACGACTTTTGCTAACTTTATAGGTTGGTTTAATTTGGAGATTATATAAAGCTTTTCTTTCCAGAAATTTGATTGTTTTATTTACTCTATATCAATTTTTGGTATTTTCTTTAAGCTACTTACTTTTCTATAGCTAGGTAAGAGGGTAGTGCAATTATGTCCCAAAGTAGTCTTGTTAGGTTTCTTTCTTCCTCCTTGACTCATCATCTCTATAAAGAGCCAATGAAACATCTCACATGTTTCAATTGTGATCTATTTAGAGCTTGTATGATTTAGGGTTGTAATTGAGTTTATTGTTAAAATCTTGTTTAGTAAAAAAAAATCAATTTGTTTAGCTAAAAATAAATATGAAAGTTTTTCAATAATAAAAAAAAGAAGTTAAAAACTCAACATCAAATGAGTCATCAAATGAGTCCTAAGTCAATAGTCATATGTAAAATGAAATATTAATGTTTTATTTTTCAAAATAACTTGTTGAGATATTATTAAGATTCATCTTCAATTATAACCACAAACTAATTGTATCATCCAAAGACTTACACATCATGTATACCTTTCACAAAATAAATTGGCAAGCTATCATAATTAAGATCAAATAACTACAAAACTTTACTATATTCAAATGGGTTTTTTCTTCCTAATAATAAACAAAACTCATAATTTTCATCATACTAATTTTGTTAAAATCCTATATATAAAACCAAACAAGCCTTTACAAGTATTAGATCAACATTTTCTCCTAACACAAAGTCAATTGACATCATGTGTATGTGCTCATCAATCACAATATTTGTGGAAATTTATGTTAGGCTGATCATTTATACTTTGCTTCTTTCAGTTGACTTTCAAAAACCATCTTATTCACTCAAATGCATGTTGTATGTTGCATGTACCATGTGGCTATCAAGATATTGGTTTCTTAATTTAATATTTGAAAAAAATAATAATAATATCATATAAATTTTGCCCATAATCTACCTCAATTGGAGCAAATATCTCTTTGTATTATTTTTTTATTTCAAAACAATGTATCCATACTACTTCTTAGGCAACTATACTAGTCACAAAGAAACTAATATATCATCATTTTAGCCACTATATCTTAATCGTTAATTTCTCATTATAAACTAAATATTTTAAGTATCATCGTCTACCATCATTTCAAATCAAATTAACCCACTCTTATCTTCGTTTATTTAACCATTATTTCAATTAGAACATTTTTAATGAGAATTAAACTTGATACTTTTAACTTATCAAGTAAGATTGAAAATTCACATGAACTTGGGGTGAAGTTATAAGTTATATTGTCAATGTTGTCGTATTTATAAAGTTTGAGTCGACATCTACACCATATATAATTTCAACCTAGAGGGCTTATATAGAATTTAACAAAAACCCTAGGGACTTGTTTGTAAATTAAATGAGTGGTAATTGTTTAAGGAACGATGGGAGATGTAGTGGGGGAAGAATGAGTCGCCTTTGACTGTCCATGCAATTAATAGTGTCGACATGCACCTTATTTATTTAAAGCCCGAATTTGCATTTACATTTTCATTAATTGCATATTATTTTATTACTAATAATATTACCTAAAATTTGAGATAAATTTGAAAAAATAAAGAAAATATCATGGATGAAATAGGTAAATTAATGTGGGTTTTACCTATTTTTAAAAATTAAACAAGTTAACAATAAATTAAATTGAACAAAATTAGAAATTTAGAGGATAATATGATATTTTTACTATAAAAATAAATAAATAAATATATTATTAAGAAAATTAGCTCTTTCATAAGACCATCAAGCACATTCATCATTCATGTGATTTTTTTAAAGGAGAAACTTTTCATTATTTGTCTAATCATATTAACATGAAGAAAAATTTTCTTTGTCTGAAAAATAAACTAAATATAAGTTATATATCATAAATTTAATTAAATACAATATAAAAACAAACAAACTAGCATAATAACAAATTGTATATAAAAAATCTTATTTTTTCTTTGAAATTCTCATTGGCTAAATATATTTTTTTAGCTTAATTGTATGAGTCTTAAACATATTACCTATACCCTTAAAAGCCTAGATAAATTACTCAAATAAATCACCTCTTATAGTTTAGCTGTAAAATTAAAAGAAAAAAATATAGGGTAAATATAACTAGTTGAGCATTTGATCTTTTGCCCCTTGTGACCTCTCATATTAAGGGTTGACATGAATAAAAAAAAAAAATACATTTTCAACCTTCCTTATGAAAAGCACAGGGCCAAAATGGTCACAAGGGATCCCTACTGGAATATCACCGGTTTCTAAAGTCTTTATAGATTATTTCGATGCTACTCATACAGGCAGTGCTTATATATCACACTCACCTAGACATAAAAGTGAAGCATCACTATTTTCATTTATTGATTTTTTTTTTCTCTTTATAAATGTATCGCTGACTTAGTGGATACACGCACTACCTATACATGTAGCATTGAACTAACCGTCCTCTGTTAAAGACAAATTCTGCTCGTCTAATTGATTGGGTGAGTGTATTTTCAAACTAACTGTTTAATTAAAAAAAAAAAAAAAAAAAAAAGTCACACTACAAAAGAAATAAAATGAGGTGTTCTAACCAAATAAATATTGTTTTTGAAAACTGATGATAAGAAACTTTGGAAATATCAAACATTATAATAAATGTAAAAGACTATAAACATAAATTTATCACAAACATTGTTAAATAGTCTGTAGATATAAATAGTAATATAGCATTAACTAATGAAACTATGAACATGTATCTGCCTCTCTCTCTCACACAGTACTCACCTTTCAACAAATTTAAGATATTTTGGGAAAGTAACCAGATTCCTATACATAGAATCAAACCAAACATAAACCTATATTAGGTGTCGTTTGATTCACCTTATTCATAATTTAATTCTATTAAACTCAATCAAACACATCTCTTAATAAATAACTATCAAATTAAATAATCATGATAAACCTTAGATAATTGGTTTATCTGGATCTGGATTTGAAATTATAAATTTATTTTAAAATATATAATAACAACTTGTTTAATATTAATTTTTTATTCAAAACTCAATATTTTTATTTTTTCACATCATCTATTACATTATTTATTATCTTCTTTTTTTTTATCCATTTATTTAAAAGTAAAATAGTTATTAAACTTTAAAAAAAAATTCAAATTATTTTTTATTCAAAACTCAAATAAAACATAAAAATCAAACATGCTCTTATTTATGTAGGAGCTTGTTTGATATATTATTTATTTATTTTATAAAAAAACCAAACATTATTTCTTTATTTACCCAAATACCCTTTTTCTCCTCTTTTAAATAAAAACTAAAATGATTATTAAACTTTAAATAAAACAAAAAATTTACCCAAAATTCATATAAAACAATCAAAGAACAAACAAGGTATTAAGAAAATAAATTGGAAATATTCTATTAATTTGAAATCTTTTTTTTTCTCTTTCCAACTAAGCTTTCATCTTCCTCATTCATCCCCCTTACATCTTTTTTGCTTTCTCTCTCTACTGTAATTTACAGTTGACAACTAATTTAACTACAGAGATTCATCTCTTTAACATATATTTAACCCAAAAAAACAACAAAGAAAATTACAACTAAATAATTAATTAAGTAATCACATGTTACAATGCCCCAATTACCCTTGTCTTCTTACTACACTCCATTGTTAATACCTCCATCTCTCTCAATCTCTTTCCATTTCCATTTTCAGTATTGCTGCTATCAACTGCAACAATGTTTACTCCAAATAACCTAACCATAGAAACAGATGGTTGATTAAAGCTTACAATGTTGCTGTTATTAACGGCAGGGGCAGGGGCAGGATTTGTACGGGATTTCCAATCAATAAAAAGCTGTTTCTCGCCGGAAATTGACCGGTGAAAACTAACAACATCGCCGGCGGCAAGATTCTTCTCTTTCACAAATCGACTCCACCCTTTAGTCAAAACATAACTCTGACTACTATTCCAATATGAATAACGAAATCTCCATACCTTACCGGAACTATCCTTGAAATTCAAAAGCAAACCTTTCTGTACGGCGACAGAAACCGTACCATTCTGTAACGGAAAATGTTTCTCAGCGTGCTGTTTCGGTATCACCAATCGATTCAATTTCCCGACATCACTCGGAGTTACCGTTTTCTCAAACAAAGCTTCCGTCGATTTAGGTCCGTTTCCGAAAAACCCACCGTTCATAACGTTGTTAACAAGGTTCCGATGCCTCCTTTCTCCGGCGGCGGCGCCGCCGGAGCTACGGCGGCTCTGTTCGAGTTCATCGGAATAAGTATGTTTACGTAACATATCAACAATCTCTGCTTTTGAATGAGAACCGAGAAAGAGAGATTCAGATTCATCGTATTCAGAATCTGTTAAGGGTTTGAAATTAGTAACAGCGTCGCGTCCACGGAAACGCTGGGCAGCGATATCGTAGGCTCTAGCGGCTTCTTCTTCTTCGTTGAACGTACCTAGCCAAACCCTTTGATGTTTCTCGTAAATCTGAGCTCCCCATCTTCCATTTGGTTGTGGAACCACACCTTTGAACCTAGATGATGGGAGTTTCCGACCTGAATCGGCTTCGGCGGATCCGACTTCAATGGCGTCGAGTACTACGCTTGCGCCGCTGCCTAATCTACATAGGGTTTGAGGAATTGGTTTGTTGACGGCGGCGGTCGGAGGTGACGGTGGTGCGATTGAGAGAGAGACGGTGGTTGTGGTGGTGGTGCTACTTTCATCTGTTGAAGTTACATCCATGGCGTTTTAGGGTTTAATCCTAGAGAGAGAGTAGTGATGAGATAATTGTAGAGAGAGAAAGAGAGTGATTGTGTGTTTGATTTGAAGGGTTATGGAAATGAAAGTAGTGTATATATAGGAAAGAGTCTTGTATGGGATGCCACTTGTTATAAATTATTATTTTAATAAATTTATTATAAAAAAAAGTATTCTGTTATTACAATTTGTATGTTGTTTTTTGTTTTATTTTATTTTATTTTATTTTAGTTTTAGTTTTTATAGATATGTATATTTGACTATTTGAGAGGTTGCTTGGTGGGTCAACCCAACACGGAACCTGGTAGGAAGATTCATCTAACACTATAGAGAGAGAGAAAGCATGTGATTTTTTTTTTATATTCTTTTAAATTTTATTCTTTTTTAAAAAAAAAGTAAGAAAGAATAAAAAATTTAATTTTAGTTATTTTCAACTAATTCAACAGAGTATATCTCAAATTGAATTTTTTAGAGTTTTATATTAAAAAACATTATTAAATGAAAAAGTAGGTTATTTAGTTTTTAATTCATTAAATTATTATAATATATTTTTTATTTTAAATAAAATAAAAGTATTTTAATTCATGATATTAGTGATTTAATGCTTTATTCAGATTTGGTTTTTTTAAAGTTTTCTAAGGATTTTGTCAACAAAAAAGTTTTGGTTTTAAATGAAAAAGTACATGATTTAAGTATTTTAGATGTTGAATGGAGTGATTTAATAGTTAAAACGATAATAATGTGATAAAAATAATATTTATAAAAAAACTGAATAAAATTAAAAAAAAAATTAAAAAAAATTATATCAAACGAGATATAGTAATAAGTAATAAAAAAGAGTTAAAAAAAACTGATTTGACAATAGCTTGATCAAATAAAAAAATTATTGAATTTAAGTGTGTTTTGTTTGGTAAGTGAAAAGGACATTTCTAACTGTTTAGCCATTAAAAATTTATATGATGATGATAATTATCCATATGGGCTAAATTAAAGGATTCATACTAGTTTAGTATATTACTATAACCATACCTTTTTTGAATTAGAGATTTGACAATATTTTAATTTGACATTTTATTTGGTGGACTATTTTATTTAAACAATTTATAAGATTTATATATTATTTTATTTTATTTTATTAAACATGCATTTATGTTTTAACAGTTGTTGTATAGTTTTGTATGTATTTGCTACACAAATTATTTAAAAAATATTTTATATTACCTTTTTGCAATGTATATTAAATTTAAATTGGGATTGTGGAACAATAAAATACCAAAACAGCACTTTTGGGCCTTCTATAACCCCTTTATTAACGATTTAGCATAATCAATAGATACTCCTCTCTCTACTTTATTTGATATATATTTTAATAAAAAAATTACATAAACCCAAGAATTGTGTTTTAATTTAGCACATATACATAGAAATTGTTTTTTATAGAAAAAAATGGTAGTTGGATTTATTTGATATTCTCATTTTGTCACGTTTAAATATCTCCCTATGTTTCTAAAAATGAAATATTATAAAAATAAATCATCTTACAATCTTAATTAATTTATAGATTTTTTTATTTATATCTCAATGAGATGTACATAAATAAATTGCTATTTATATATATCTTAATGAGAAATACATAAATAAAAAGCTTAAATAGTTTTAAAATAATTAGTCAAAAACTAGAATTGCTATTTATATATATCTCAATGAGAAATACATAAATAAAAAGCTTAAATAAGTTTAAAATAGTAATTATATTCCTTTTCTAAAATGTTTATGAAAATTCAAACACTAATTTTATTCCTAAAATCGGATAAATAATGATCATGTAATTTTTTAAATAAATATTTTAATAATTTAAATATATATTTAAAGACTAAATAATATATTTTTTTCTCTAAAACTTAAAGTAAATTCTCATATTAATATTTAATTTGACTCTCAAACTAATAAATAAGTCTTAAATAATTAAAATTTATTAGTACATGAAAACTTGTTTGATATTTGGGTTTAGATATTTTTTATAAAAATCATTAATTCACGTATCTAATTACTATTTTATTTATTAAAATACAAAAAATATTTTATATTAATCCAAAAAAATAAAATAAAAGGGTATTTTGATATATTAATCCCAAAAAACTGTATATATATTTTTTATAAATATTCATGAAATATCCACATTCTCAAACAAACTCAAAATAAAATGCACTTACTAAAATAATTTAAAATTTAAGGGAAATAATTCAATTATACCGGATTTAATAAACTAATGAGAAACTAAACTTAATTTATTTTATTAATAAACAACTCATATCACATTTATACTTTTGGTATCAAATAAAAAAACTAACATTCAACTAGTTTACTTAATTTGAAGATATTTTTTATAATAATTAAACTTAATAACTAATTTTTTTTTTTTAAATGAGTATATAATTCCTTAAGTTATTTGTATTTTTATAAAAATTAATTCCTAATAAACATAATTTCACAATTTCTCTCATCAATCAAAAATACTCATTATTTTGTTTTGTTTTTTTTATTTTGAATAATTTGGATTTATTATAATAAAGTCATTAACAAGCGTGTTGTAAGGGTGTATGAAGTAGGTACTAGTAGTACCTAGTGGACGAAATATTGGAAATATAAAAAAGAGTTAATATTTGAAAGTTTTTTTTTTTTTATTATATTTAAAAAGTAAATAAGAAATAGAAATGGGACCTGCAACAGCTAGTTGATGGGGTTCACATGACTGTGGACCTTATTTATATTATTTAAAATAATTTAAATTTAATTTTGGCAAATTCATCCCCCCTAAGGTGATCGATCACCTTTCTTTCCCGTTGTTAACTTTACTACTACAGCAGCTGACCATAATATATCAGCATGGCTGATCATGGCCCTTCTTTTACTTTCTCTCTCTCTCTCTTGTTCATCATCTCTATTTGAAAAGAAAAGAAGAAAAAACAAGTGTGTATTAAAAGCAGCAACAAATAATAGAGCAGATTTTGATGACAAATATCAGCATTCGGATAAGATTATATTTTTTATTATTATTTAATTCTATAGAGATGTTATATGTATACTGAACTCCCACTAGCTAGTCTGGTATGGGCCATGAGATGGTCCAATCTACTTGCCAATAGTATGTGGAGCAAGGGGTTTCATTTTGAGACCATCTTTGGTAAAAAAACAAAACAAATCCAAACAAACACTAAAATATATATATCCTGTTTGATGATCTTATGTTTTTTCTTTATTATTATTTGATGAAAAGTTTGTTAATATCGGATCAACTTAAAATAGGGTTATCATCGTCTCTCGTTTGCCTAAGTAAGCATGTCAATAGGAAGTTCAAACCATATTATCATTTTATAAATTTGTGTTATGTTATCAACACATATGGATTATGAGTAACGAATCTCATTCTAACACAATCGGTCTCTTGCAATATTTGATTTATTTTATCGAGTTCAATAAATCTCCCAAGATTATTACCGACTCAACTAAGAGGATCATGATTCAATATATTCGTTGACAATCCAAACAATCGAATCAATGCATCCCTTATCTATGTGGGTTCTTATGATATGTTCAAGTGAAACAATATTTGGATTCTCAATATTAATGACCGACCATTAACGAGTCACTGAATTTTTTTCTCGACTACCCGTCTAATGTATTAATTATTGATTGACATGATAGATGTTGTTTTAAATTTATTCAATAGAGCAACATATATCTTCTTCGAGAATTGAAAACATACTAAAAGACGTTTTAATTAGGCCCGGACCTAAAACTCCCTCAGTTCTAAGCCGACGTATGAAGAGTCCAATGTAATAGTTTTAATTGGATCGAGTCTACGTCAAATTACTCTCTTTTTTCGTTCTTTATTTTTTAGATAACTATAAATCCGAGACGCTTCCAACATTTAAAATTTTAAAAATTTGAATATAACATTAACCATCTTACGTTCACTCAGACTTTTATATAATAGTTATTTAAGTAAAATGTATGTTAGGAAATAAATATATTAAGAAACAAATTTCAAAATTAATAATATTTTTAATAGATAATTCATTGGATTATACAATATAATTAATTTTATTAATCAAACTCAACCAATAAATGTAAATATTTTTTCCCCTATATGATAATGCATCCTAATAATTAATAAATAAATAAATTAGCCTTTATAAATAATTAATAAGTTAAATCAATCTAACCTTTCATTTTCCATCTTTCTTCTGTTCTGTTTGTCTTTTTTCACAACATTCATCTCCCAATTCTTTCCCTCTCTAACTTAGGCCTTGTTTGACCTAAATAAAAAGAAAATCAATTTTTTAATCCTGCTCATATCCCAATAAAATATAATAATTATTTTATAAATAAATAAAAGATATTTTAATATTTTAATAAATATAAAAGCTTAATTAGATTGGTTGAGGTGATAGGTTAGTTTTTAGAAAATCTGAAAAAACCTAAAAACCACTACGATGAAAGGTGTATGATTTGATGGAACATGGTGTGTTCCCCTACGTCTGCCGCAGGTAATTATACCCAACCACAGCAACAGATTAGCATGAAGTGATAATCACCGTTCTAACGTGTGATTTCCGTACGGACGTGAGGGACCCACTTTCCATGTTTGAGAATGACGGTGGGTTTTATAGTGACTTGTAATAAAACAGCAGAGGATTAATAAAAAAAATAAAAAATAAAAATAAAAATAAAAACTTTCTTTTCTTAATATATTTTAATTTTCAAATATATATATAATATAAATAATTTATCTTGTTATTCGACCTCATTAATTTCGGATAAAGTGGTCACTCTGAACCAATTATTGTAAAAATATATATTTAAAATTCATTTGTCCAACCAAATTGCCCATATCACAACCTACTACTGTTAATATTTTTTTTTTATTCTTCATCAAATTAATATTATTATTAATATTAATATTTATTTCATATGAACCAAATACATTGAACCTACATATATATCTATAATACATTGAACCAATTTTAGATATATATATTTTTCATGTACTTGTTACTAGCTAAAATGAATTATAGCATTTCACATCTTATCTTACTTATTATTATTATAAAAAATTATATTATTTATTTAAAATTCAATCCTTGGTGTATTGTTACACTACTACGTCCCGCAAACTAATTAATTAATGTGATAAAATTGAAAAGACAGAACCAAGAAATTGAATAAAATCATCAAGGTAATTATCTTACTATTTAATATTTTAAAATATAAAAAAAAAGAAGGTATCAACCATTTAAAAATAATATTCTTATAAAAAATAATAATTTGAAAATATTTTAAATAACTAACATCAAACAAGGAACAAGTTGCATGAACCGCCCTTCTGCATCGGATTCCCTTTTTTGCATTTAAAACGTTAATATATATTCCATGAAAA
Source organism: Impatiens glandulifera (assembly GCF_907164915.1). NCBI lineage: Eukaryota > Viridiplantae > Streptophyta > Magnoliopsida > Ericales > Balsaminaceae > Impatiens > Impatiens glandulifera. The sequence continues at coordinate 74,247 of NW_025919456.1, read as the reverse complement.
ATAAGGATAAGGGTAATAAATATTACAATAGTTAAAACTGATAAATTATAAGAAAATAAAATGTATCTAAAAAATAAATTGAAACAAATTACAAGATAAACTAGAATTATTAAAATTATTAAACAAATTTAATATGAATAATTTAAATAAAATAAATATTATAAGATCTAACTGAAATATTAAATATAATATAAAATTATTAATTTTTTTAACATAATATAAAATAAAAAAATAAAAAAATAAAAAATAATAATGACTTTTTTTTTGACATAGGATCCCTAAACTTCGAATCTGATGTGGCGGAGTATATGTAATGAGCAAATTGTAAATTAAAGAGATAAATATTATCTATTCAATATTAATAATAAAATATAAAATATAAAATATAAAATATAAAATATAAGTATAAGAATTATAATAATAAAATAAAAATATACTACTAATGCTAGGAATATAATAATAAAATATAGTTAATAAAAGACAATGTTAATTTTACTTGGATAACTCTGTAAATTTTAAATTTTAATAATTTTAATTGTGTTGTTAAATTATACTGACAAAATATTATTTTTATTATTTATTATATTATTCAATTTATTAATTAAAATATTTTTTATAAATTATAAATTTATTATTTTATATTAATATTTTTTAAATAAAAAAATATTTATCTCTTACATTATCACTTATCATTAATATTTTTTTTTCTATAAATTTAAAAAAAAATCAATGCCTTAAAAATATTTAAATTAGGGTATGCAATTTAAATAAAATAATTATATTTTAAATTTAATCTATTAAATTAATTTATATAATAAGAGTTTTATTTAAAAAATTAAAAATTGAACACCTTTCACCTAAAATAAATCAAGGAAATAAGTGTATCATCGTATTAAAATTTTAAATAAAATAAAAAAATTAATTTTATTTAATCTAATTAAAATAATTTAAATTATTTTTAAAACAAAAGGTTATAAATTGAGGTTTAAGTGAAGGGATGAGGGTACGTACGGAGTGCCGCGTGGATGTGTCACCATAATGTTTCTCTCTCACATACATATACTTTATCTCACACACCTCTCTCAAAGCTATAATTACTATTTTGCCCCTAGTTTCATGTGTAATTTTTATATATGGTGGTCCTTTTTTTATATCGGAACAGATTAAAAAATTAGTTAAGATGAATTTAAAAAAAAAAATTATATATAAATGAGAGTTGATAAATATAAATTTGTCTTTTTTTTAAAAAAAAAATTATAAAAAATAGTTTTTTGAAATTAAAAAAATTATGTAATTAGAAGGTATTGTCATATTTTTGTACTGTACAAAATAAAAAACAAAATAATTTTTTTTTTTGAAGTAGGCTCGAACCCTATCTAATCCGAGGCTAAATTTTCTACTTCAATTTTTCCGTACTTTCCATGTTCCTTCTCACATAAAAAAAAAATTATAATATTTTTGTTTTTGTTTTTTTATTACCTTATTGGGAGCATACGATTCCTTGTCCATAATCTGCCCATTCACATACAATGATATGTTTTGGATTAATATAAAAATAAATAAATTAATTGCAATAAAAATGTATTAGTTAGTTTGATAATTATTTACCAAAATTTGGATGATAATTGAGTTTTTAATTTTAATAAAATGATTCAATATTTTTCAAAATGAAGAAGGTCAAATAACAAATTCCTTGGCAGTTAAACATTTTTTAGTTATTGATTTTAAAATATACTAATAAACAATAATCATTTTTGTTTTTCAAAAAACATTTAATCTAAATGACTCCCTTCTTATAGGTATTGTATATAATTAGGATTTATAGCTATATAAGTAATTTTGAGATGCTTTTTAACTATTTATTGAATTAACAATATTTAAATTTTTGAAAGAAAAAAACATTTATTAGCTAGCACTAACACCACATACCTAATTATTCATATATTTAATAAGTACTGTTCAAACACACAAAAACAATTTAATTGTCTTGGAAATTAATAAAAAAAACAAGTGATTAAATGATATCATCATTACAAAATGTCAACCAACAAAATCTTTCTTTTTATAGAAAATAAAATAAAATAAAAATGTGGGGATGATGTTAAGGCCACTAATGAGGCACTTATCTCTAAATAATTACATCATTCTCAAACTCAAAGTGCTATAATGGAGTATTTAACTATCTGCATCATCCTTGTCTATGTTACACCTTCAACATCTATTAAAAAAAACAACTTGTTTATGTCACACTTTTGAATGTGGTTTAATTAACATTAATTTTACCTAATTATAAAAAGTATATAATTAACTAGATTGTGTAGAAAACAAAATATTGATTATTATTATTATTATTATTATTATTATTTTAAGTGTTATTCAAGGAAAATTAGTTAGCTATGGTAAACAAATTATTTTAAAGATATGTTTAGTACAATTATAAGTGAATAGTTTAATTAGTATTTTTTTTCTTTCTAAAAAAGAAGAATTTTGAATTTAATTCTTATTAAAAATATTTAAATTGAAGTGGGCATAATTATTTAGTCAATATAATTGCATATATTATTATTGTTTATTTTAAATATAAAATATTTTTTTTTTGTATATGCTTATAATGTTTTGTTTGAGATGTATAAATAAATATAATATAATGATAAGAATATATTTTTGTTGATATTTACTCATTTTTATATCATCACCCAATTCTTTAATTTATTTCTTTTTCATTTTAATAAATACAATTTTAATTTAATATGTAAAAAAATGAATAATATATATTTTTATGTGAATTTATTTAATTTTTTTTTAAGAATATATATTATTTATTATTTACAAATATAAATAGGAAAAAAAAAGCTCATTTAGCCGTATATACTAGTACAATTAGCTAGTTAGACGTATATACCAATAAAAGTTAGTTTAAACGGATATACTATTAAAAATTAGTTCATTTCGTTCGGTTAACTAACAAAGTTAAATATTTTTTAAAATTTAATATATTTTTTTTTATCAATTAATTAAATTATTTATTTTTTTCTATTCTTTTATCTTATATTAGTATTTGATATTTGATTATTTTAATTTTAATTTTAATTTTATTTATTTTTAAATTTTTTTCTTTCTTTATATATTAACATAAATTATTTTAAAAATATTTTTCTTTTATAGATTATACTTGAATATTATAATGTATAAAAACAGTTCAATGTTCACTAAGATTTATTTCTATTAAAAAAATATAGATTCTAAATCAAAGATTAAATCGAAAGACTATTTATTTTTTATTTATTTATATCAAATAAAACAAAAAAAAACTTTTAAAAAAACATTACATTAGAACAAGATTCACAAACAAATATAATAGAAATTTTGTTTATATTTGTGTTTTATCATTGATTTAAAATTTAGAATTTTTATTATAAGTGAAATGTTAAAGTAAATATTGAATTACTTTATAAATTTTAATATTCAAGTATTAATCTCTAAAAACAATTTTAAAAATTGACATAAAAATAGATAGATAAAATGATTAATTAATTGATAAAAAAAGAATGAGAGTAAAAAAATGGATAATTAAATAATAAATTTAAAAAAATTATATTTAAAAGTGATAATAGAGAGAGTCTAAATGAGTCAATTTTTAATTGTAGGTACAATTTAAATAAACTTTTATTAATGTATATGTTTAACTGAGTTAGTTATATAATTACATACGTTTAAGGTGAATTTTTTTTTATATAAATATATATACTATTATTCATTTTTTAATTATATTATAATATATAATAATAAATAAATAAAATTAATTAATAATAAATTATAAAATAAAATAAACATAAAAATAAATTTAATTGATTAAATAATAATAATAAAAATATTAATAAAGAGTATTATTATATAAAAAAGTATAAAATAAAAATTACAAAAGAATCGTGTATTTTTTAACTTGTTATACTAAACAGAAAATATAAAACCATGATAGTACATATATATTGTACTATTCCAAGACAATAAGTTCTAGTTAAAATAATTTGTGAAGCACATGTAGAATTTTAGCTATCTTTTTAAATATATATATATATATATATTAAATCTGAAGAAAGTCTAAAAAATATTATCATATTAAGTTCAAATTTAACCAAACAATATTATATAAATCATAAGAAATGCATAATGTAACATCAAAATAGTCATAATATTTTATTGAAATATAAGAAATGATTTTATTGTTAAAATATTATATTTTAATAATTTATTACTTTAATTAAAAAATATGTTATAGTTAACTGTTCAAGAACTTCCATTTTAAAACTACTAGTTTTTTTAGTGAATAAATTTGGTTCAGTTCAATTAATTAATTTGCCATTCTTGTAATCTAAAAAATGTTATAATCCCTTATATATCCAACCAGATGCAAATTTATAAATTAATGATTCAGTCAAAAGTTGAAGATCACAATTAAACCATTATACAACATTAATTAAAACATTAGGGAGAAGGTTTAAATATATCTTATGAAATTGGAGATTTATTTTTTTATCTACAAAAGCAATAAATTACTTATAAGTTCTCATGGGAAATAAAACATTTATAAACTTTATAAATTGAGTTGTGACTAAGAGCATCTCCAGCGCATGACCTGTGCCCGCATCGGACAGCGTGGAAAAGGGCAGGTCATTGGTTTTTTTCATTTTTTGCATTGGAGATAAAAGCAAAAAGAGGGCAATGCCCTCTATGCCGGTCATGCCCTCTTCTGACTTTTTCATAATTATATAATATAATATATTATATAATATAGGAATATTAGTATATATTTAATTATTATATTTTTTCCTACTATTTTTAAGTAACATTATTATAATAACGTTAAATAAATATATATTCTAAAGTTTTACTATAATATAGGAATATAATAATATTAATTATATATTTAATTATAAAAATATTATAATATATTTTAAATTATAAAAATATTTTATATTTTATTATAATATAGAAATATTAATTATATATTCTCAAATTTTCTTATAATATAGGAATATAGGTTATATATTCTCAAATTTATTCTTTTTGTAAATTAATATATTTTTCTATTAATTATATTAACATGTTTTATATCGTTATAAATTATATCAGTTATAAAATATTTTCTATTAATTATATTAATATGTTTTAAGGGTGAAATTTTCAAATTCTCCTATAATATATATAATACAGGAATATTATTTATATATTTAATTAATAAATATATTTTTTAAATAAATTAATATATTTTTTATTTTAAATAAATTAATATATTTTTTATTAATTATATTAACACGATCTCAAATTTTCCTATAATATAGGAATATTAGTTATAATATTCCTATATTATAAATTAGTTATTTATTTAAAATAGTATAAATAAAATTTATTATTTAGATAAGAGGCGGGCGGAAGCATTGGAGTGTTTTGGCCAAGTACAATGTGTGCCCGCTTTCTGCTGATGTGGAATATTGATTTCACAAAATAAGAGGGCAGAGGGCCTGTGCGTTGCTGATGCTCTAAAGTATCCGCCATTCAAAAATAATTTCAGGATCTAAGTTCAGTAAAATTTTGTACAAATATAAATATATATATATTTTTTAATGGGTAAATATATATATTAAAAATGATAACATCCTTTAACCACATCAATAAAATATGAAATGAGAAAATAAATATAAAAAATAAAATATAAAAATCAAAGTCAATAAAAACAATAAAAAATATAAATAAACAAGTTACCAAAAAAAGTTATCGAGCTTTTAGATCTTCGATAAAAAAGAATAATTCTTGACTTTTGTCATTTGAGATAAGGTTAAATGTTTTAAAAATTAAGAAGATTTAGATATTTGAGATTTTATTTTTTTAATAAAATTCTTCTATCAAAATTGTGCTATAAATTTGCAATGAAACCGAATAGTCTTTGGGCACCAATGATTAAATATAAATATGGTTACGATTGGTCTGATTGGATCACAAAAACATCTAATTATCCAACGGAGTGTAGCATTTGATGGAGAATTTATTTTATGTAAAAAGTTTTCGTGAACAATCTAGATTCAATGTGAGAGATGGTACTTCGATAAGTTTTTGGGATAACAGTTGGTGTAGTGTAAAAAATCTAGCTATGATTATCGTGAACTTATTTTCATTGCTATATGTTGAAAATGACATAGTTAAGCACATTTTTTATCCTCGATCTAGTGATTTCTCTAGTCAAATTAGATATAGAAGAAGATTAAACATTATGGAGAGTTCGTCTCATAATAGAATTTTAGTTTTGGACGGACATAAACAAGTGTCTCCGTCTGAGCAAGACGTTATTCGTTGACAAGAATTGGATAGTTTTCATGTGGGACATTATTACAAGTTGTTTGCTAAGATGAGTTCATATAATTTTTGTTGGGAGAAACTTTGAGAATAAAAAATTACATCCAAGATCTCGTTATTTTGATGTAACATTATTCACAGGGGAATTTTTACGGATGATATGTGCATGAAAAAATATTATATTATAGTTAGTCGTTGTCGTATGTGGTACAAGAAGGTTGAATCGGCAACTAACTTACTTTTGCATTGTCGATGAGTGACTAATGTCTGGAGTCTTTTGTGGAATATCACTAGGATTCATTGTTGATGTCCGAGTCTTTAGGTAGTTGTTGAAAATTTTGGATTGATGCGGTTAGTATGACAGACCTACATAATTGGGTTACCATCACAATTATTTTTTGATGGACTATCTGGTTGGAGAGAAATCGTTGAATTTTCACTGATTGTAGTAGTTTGGTGCGTATAATTCATAATACTATTATAATGTTATTTTCTGAGATTCATTCCGGAAAGCTGGTAGAGTCTGTCAGAGACTTATTTATTTTCGAGATAGCTATAGCTCTAGGGTGCGCCTACAATGTTTTAAATTCAAAAGATTTGTATCTGACATGAACTCATTCCTCTCGTCCACCCAAATAGTCCGCCCCGATGCCTATAATTACTACAAAGGTCTGAGCTTCAACAAACACGAGTTTCCGATTGCATCATTTCGGATCGAGTTTCCTACCTAAGTTGTTTGTCAACTAGAGACCTCTCCCTCATTAGGTTTTGAAAACGGAGACTAGTCGAGGACTGTCCCTTTCTTGGATTCCTCCCTCTACCACCAATGACATTAATATTACAATGCATTGCCTCTCTAGACCTGGACGCGTGAGGGGTCCTTATTGGGGTGCTGAGAAAGTCGATTGAAGACTGATGGACGATATGATCGTTTGACTCCCCGCCCCTCTCATGATATTATGCATCATGTTACCCTAAAAACTCACTTAAGGTTGTTCGTCCAACAATCGATCTGTTAGACCCCGCTAATTTATAGTATGAATCCAGTTAGCCCCAACTCCATAAAAGTATTTTCAAATTAACCCCATTAAGTTAGAAAACACAGACATGATCATCAAACAACAAACAACATCATCAACCAAAAGTAACTCAAAACACTTTACAAAATAGCACAACAAACAACACCAATCCTCAGTTTCAAAATGAAGATAATATGAACTAGTGAGGATTGAGCATTAAGAATTTTGTTTGGTTATCATTTCTTTTAATTATTTGAGGTGTTAGATAAAATGAATGTTTAGATCTAATAAATCAGTGGACATGTGACTTGTGAGTTACTAAAAAAAAGGTTCAATGCTAACATGATGAGTAACAAATAAGTGGATGATGGATTCAAAATGAATGAAATTATATGTTTATTTCTTTTTGTAAACACTTCTTTCAAAAGATTTAAAATAATATTTTAAAATTGGATTGATCAAATATCTCACTTTGATTTTTATTAACAAAAAGGTAAAGGGTAAGTCATGATTATCAAGATTGTGTTAACTTACCCACTTGATTAATTAATTTATATAGAAAAAGAAATTAATTAACATAACAAATATAATCAAAAGACTATTTATGCAAACATATTAAAATAAAGTGTGACCTATAATTGATTGATCTCTCCACTATAATTGATCACATTTTTTGTTTTCTTTTCAATCAATCACTATCATCATCATCAACAAGTTTATCTCCACATTTTTTTACAAGAAATTAATTAATGGGCTGTAAATCTCTATTGGTCCATGTGACGTGGTTCCATATGGATTTATCCTCATGTCTATATATATGATTCATTTGCATTATTATTAATAAGTCTTGTTTGTATTATACATTTCTCAACATGCTATTTAACTTCATTCTTTCCAATTAATTAAACTAATGCTTACCCTAATCATATCCTTTTTCATCATTCTCCACTTCCTCACGGATATACATATACTTTGTTACATCATGCATCCAACTTTTCTTATTTTTTTTTTGGGAAACATGACACACCCACGTTTTAAACACCAAACCAAACAGTTCCTTATGTGCTTGCCTGATCTGTTTAGTGCAAGACCTAATTGAGTGAAGAACTTTACTTTTTCAATGTATTGCCCTATATATTCTTGCAGTGTTGTTTTCAATCATTATTCTCATTTTATTCTGCTTTAGGACTAGATTGATTCATATAAACGTGAATAAGTCGCGATTTATCGAATAATTTGAAACGACGAACCAACTAAGTCATGTATCTTTAAGAAAATAGAGAGAATATGGGGATGATCTATATCTGATGTGGTTAGTGGTTAACTTTTTGTTTCTTAATGATCAATATATATAGTTAACTTTTATGATTATTATCTTTGATTATATCTAATTAATTAATTAATTAATCATGTTTAATTATATTTGCATGACTTGATCTTGTCTGATCATCTATCTCCCTTTTAGCTGGAGGATAACTTTAACATATGACTTGGGTGGGACTTGCCACGTCATGCCAACGACAATATCGCGTCGGCGCCGCCACATCAGCAGGACCTTTAGTGGTGGAAAAGTGTTACACGTTATGATGATTATTATTTTTTATTTTTTTTATAAATGGGAATCTTTGGAATTTGATGTATTTGAGGTTTAAGGGAATAATTAATTAATATAAGTGTTTTGTCTTATAGTTAATTAGTTAATTTATTATGTGTAAAGTATATATATTGTGAAATTTGTGATGATCAAAGATAAGGATAGACGTGAAAAATAAGATTAATTTAATACTCTAACTTGGCTGCTTATTAGGTGATAAATAGTTAATTAATTAATTAATTAATGATTAAGTAATTGACACGTTGAGAGATAATATTGAAAATATGCTTATTAGAAAACTAATACAAGTGTGTACGTTTTTAATTATAAGTGTTTAGTGTGCCAATTATTCATCATCAAGAGTCGGCTAAGCCTTTTGTGTTTATTATTTTTTTGGCTACCTAATTCCTTCAATCTTATTTTTTTGTATTAATGTTTGTTGACATCAAACTATATTTTACAAATTAAAAAAATTTAGTCAACAATGGGTACCTTGTGAATTTTGGAATTGACTCACCATCTACATTTTGGTGCAAGAAATAGAGCTTTCACTAATCTAATTGGAATTCAATGGGTTATATATACTAGGTTTTTTTAGGCAAGTGCTGAAAAAACGAGGTTTAAGATAAGCTAATTTTCACATAATCTACATTTTGGTGCAAGAAATATAGCTTTCACTAATCTAATTGGAATTCAATGGGTTATACTAGGTTTGTTTAGGCAAGTGCTGATAACTAGGTTTAAGATAAGCTAAATTTGCACATATTAAGCTTTGGTATACTATTTCAGCTATCTTCACGCGGATAATCGTAGTCGGCCATATAAATCATTCACAATGCAATTATAACGACAATGCAATTATAACGACACTTTCAGTGGTCCGTTCAGAAACTCTGTATAATCGGTCGGAATCTAACTTATTGTCATTTTAAAGGTTCTTCACGCTCATTAGTTTTAGTTACGGGTAAGTAAAATTGAAAAAACAAAAAAAACGAATTGAACGGATGAAAACCCGATTGAACCGAGTTCAGTCAGGTTCATTAATAAATGTCTTTTTAGCTTAGTGGTAAAGATAGACATAAATCCATTCTTTTAGCCTAGCGACAACAAGATATGCATATTCACAGTCTCCCTAGAGGTACTGGATTCAAACTTGTCAAGCGGCAAGTTCCGCTCGCCTAATTAATTGGTTAAGTGTGTTTGTGGGCTATGTGCTTAATCTTTCGGGGATTAGTCACTTACCGAAGAAGAAACAAAACCATTGTTCTAAAAATAAATAGACATAAGTCATTCAACCAACAATCGACAAAAAATATTTTTAAAAAACTGACACCAAACATTTGGGATGAATTTTTAGGTGAAAAAACCGAAGAACCGAACTGTACCACTGCACCCTTAAATTTTTTGTGTTGTCTCTCTTTTCGTTTTCTATTTTTTTTAAGTTAGTTTATTCTTCCAAAAAAACAGAAAAAAATCACAAAATATTTTTATTTTCTCATATTAAATGTGGTCATCACTTAACTTAACTTCCGGTTCAATCTTCTCCATCAGATGATCATCGAAATAAGAAATGGAAAATGTAACTTTTTAGTTACTTTTTTAAATAATTGTAAAAATATGACTAAATGAACTATGCCCACCCCACGATGGACAACCCTTAACTGCACATTTAGGGCATTGTGATGCTTAGCAAAAGACTACCTAACCATGGATCTTTGACTCCAAATGCTCTTTTTATTTGTATTTAAAGTTTCCCAATAATATATGAATCAAATGTGATTGAAAATCACATTGCAAATTTCAGCAACAATTTTCTCTTTAAAATTGATTATCTATATTATTTTGTTTTAAAAATAAAAAAGATAAGGTAGCCACAAATATTATTATGAGATGTCCAAGATTGACCAATTTAACAAGTTGGTGAGCTCAGATAAAAACAAAAAATTGAACAAGAAAAATCGTCCTAATCGAATGTCAAACATTATTTATTTATTCGACGTCTTCGAGCCACCCTCTCTATATTCAATTGCATGTACAAAGAAATTTCAATGGTACTCTTTTTAAATAATATTATATAATGAATTTAATCTTGTTAATTCGAAAGAAGAGATATCATACGCTTTATAAGACTGTAACAGAATAACAATATAAATGTTTTGTATATTACAAATGGTAATGTTTTTATTTGGTTAATTAAACTAAATTAACTATTTCAATAAAAACTTTATCAAAACTTGTCATTAGGCATGAAGATTTTACTACCTTACTTTATTCTTTGGCATGAAAACTTTTTTCTCGTCAATGATAAGTTTTCCATACATTAAAATAAGTTTACAATATACATTTTATTTTTTTATTTTACTTATTTTTTATTCATCCACGTAAAAAAAATATCTATTTTACTCTTGAATTAAGATTCCTAAACGTTTTTAATGATAATCGAACCCAATCTTCACGATTATAAAAATAATATTAGTAAAATTAAATTATAATTAGTTAGGGCAGAAATCATTGACTGTTGCTTGATTTCTCTTATGGGCAAAGACCCACTTTACCGGGTCAATAACACGTGATCAAATCGCGTGTTGAAGAAAATAATCATAACACAACAAAAGAATATACGTTTAATTAATTTAATTAATTATTTCCCCACTATTAATAATTAACATTTTGATTAACGTACTAATCACGGGAAGGGAATATAAATATCTTGCTAATCTCGATCTGATTCTATTTCTGATTTTCCTTACTCTTATATTTCGAACAAAAACAAAATAATAAAGAGTAAAAGATGCTTTTATTAATTATCATTTTTATGGACTTATTTTTATTTGATCATACTAGCTCTAATATTTGTAGGGCATCTCCTTCATTTAATTTTTGGATTAAGATTTTTATGAAAAAATATATATAATAAATGCCTTATATTACCCTACAACTATTTTATTAATTTGCACGTTTTTATTGCAATAAATTATATTATTATGATTCAAGATAACATCAAAATTATACTTTCACATTCATGATATTTTTTACAACACTTTCGTTACTTGTAAATTGTAATTGTATTATTGTTAGGGTGTTCAATATTGGTTTTAACTTAATATTTGATCAAATTCGAATAAATCGAATAAAATTTTATTTTCAATTTTTGAATCGAATTTTAAACAAATTCGAATTCAAATACGATTTTCGGTTTGATTTTCTAGATGGTTTCAATATGAAAACCAAACCAAAAATCAAATTTATTTTTTATTATATATTTTTATTAGATATAATTAAATAGTTATATATTTTATTATATATTAAATTAGGTAACTCACTAGCCTTTTCAAATTTATGAAACTCTACTCACTAATATTTATTAATGGTAAAAATAAAAAATAAAATAGTTCAAGTGCAATTATGGTAATAAAGAGTAAAATTATATATGTGAGTTTAATATTTGGTTTGAATCGAATATCCGACCGAATTTGAATTTATCTAATTCGAATTTTAATATTCGAAATGGTTTTCAAATTTGTTTAAAATATAAAAAAATTCAAAAAACCCGAATCGAGAATCTCGAATATCTCGAATATCTCGAAACCAAACCGATGAACCCTCCTAATTATTGTTAACTTATTCTATTTAGTTTAATTTTTATAGATAAAATTCTAGATTAATATGTTATAATACAAAAGAAAAAATCAAATAAATAACAACCCGATAAATATCTCAAAATCAAGGTATCGTATGATTAATGAAAAAAAGTATCATTTAAATAAAATATACGAGAATATCGAAATAGAGATAAAAATGATATTACTTGATTGAGTTGATTTAATTATAGGGTTCATAAGAAGTTTGAAGGGTTATTAAAGATGGATCCAAAATGAAACCTAACTTCAATTAGGCATCTTTCAAGACTTAAGATTAGTCAACATATGATAATCAACAACTTTGTCATGCAAGTGAAGCTTCTAAAGCAACTTTATAATATCCATATATATGTAATATATATACATATGTCTTCATCTTGTAATTAACTTTATTTCAAAATAACAATATTTTTAATAATATATATACTTTGTATGTGTGTGTGAACATAAAGGGAACAATTCAGCCACTTATTAGTGATGTTTTGTTTGTACATTAAGTATCAATTATCATATTATATAAATTAGTTTTACATAAAATGTAGGACCTGTACGATTTGGGCAAAACTGCTTTTATTTCAAACCAATAAGTCATATTAATTAATAAAACTATTATTTAAATGTGTCGGCTAAAATAGGAGAAAATGATAAGGACATAAATATCATTTAATACTAAAACAATGTGATGAAAAGCAATTATGTAATGTTTAGTTGTAATTTTTATTATATATAAAATTAGGTCTATATTAGTGAAAAGACTTTATTCATCCAAAAATATGATGAAAAACTTATACAAATAATGGATTTTGTTTTTGTATGAGTATGGTTTTTGATCATCATGGTGATGACTTTAAAAAATTTGTACATAAAAAGTTAAAACAATTTGTTTGAATTTTATATAAATGTGTAAAATATAGTAATTATATATAAAAAGAAAAAATATTTAGATTATTTTTCTTTTTGCCAAATATCCTTCTCTTTTTTTTTTTTTTTTATTATTATCAAATTTAGATACCAATAAAACAAATTAATAACTATAAAATGATTTGCTTGTGCAAACAAAAACAAAAGTATATATATAGTAATAACAATAGCAAACAGAAATTATCATCTACAAAACCATGGCAAATTATTTCAAATGTCATTATGAATTTCATATTTTACAAGTAAAAAATAGAATCTAATTTAAAAGTATTCATAATCGAGTAAGACAACTTTTTCTAAAAAAATTATACAATTGCATTGAATTTAAATTTATAATTAAAGAAATAAAACAAAACTAACCATTTCTCTTGAAATGTCACTTCCTAACAACAACAATCAATGAATAACAAAATAATTACCTAAGCATAACTAAATAAAATAATCCTAACTTATTAAACTTAGTCAAAATTATATATAATCTAAATTACAAATAGTAAATGCATATTTTTTTAAGACATATTACATGAAGGTAAGATAGTATCAACTTCTTAATTTGTAAAATCGCTAAAACCTCATTAAATCACGTAGAATTAGTCTTATAGATTGAAATTTAAATCTAACTGATTTTTCTAACATACATAAATAAGAAATGAATTTGAGAATGGAGCTAATAATTAATAAGAAAGGAATTGAGACATGAAGATGGACAGAAAAAGTAAGATAACAATGAATAAAAATCAAAGTCTATATTTCTAACAAAAGTGACATAGCAATAAACAAACAAATGACTTTAGCCAGGAAACACTAAATAAAGACATTGAAAATAGACCCAAATGAATTTTCCACAAAGAAAGAAAATTTGCTTTATTCATATTGTGAATGATAGATAACAGAAAATCAAACTTTGCAAAATAAAATTATTATATTTTCCAAAATTTTAATTCCTATAATATGTTTTCAATGTCAATTTTGCTTCATAGTCTAAAGTTAGACAAAAATGAATTGTCTGTGTAAATATTTTTTATTTATTTTTAATATAAGAGGTTCATAACACTTACTTTAAGTTAAGTTAAGATGTTCTAAATGATAATATCTAATTAGGAACCACTATAGTAACTGTTATTTATAAAAAAAAATAAATAATTTATCAACCATTAAATCATTAGTCTAATCAATTAAAATATTTTAAACAATATATCATAATAATCTAAAATAATTTATATTTACATAAATACAAAAAATTAAATTAATTATTCAAAACATTTTTTAATAACTAAAGATCAGTGAGAGCTGGTTTCATCTTAATTTTATTTATTTATCAAAAACTCATCTATTATATCATTCAAGCTTAGAATTTACTAAAATATTGAAATAATATTATTTTATTTTAAAAAATAAATAAATTATAATGATTAAACCAATTAAACCCTTAAATATTTTTTTTATCAAATAAAATATAAATAAAAATCTCTAATAATCCAAACATTATTTATTGAGCTTTGCATTTTAGTGGTTATTTTTGTAAATTAAATAAATTATGTTAAAAAAATAGTCAAAAAAATTAAAAAAAAAAATGTTGCGGTGGAGTGTAGACCATAAAAAATGTGATTGACATAAATAAAATTAAATAAATAAAAATGGGAATTATGTGGGAAAAGTCATGGGAAGAGTTAATCTAACCAGAGTTAAAAAAAGTAACCATAGTTAGGTTAATAAAACATTGGCAGGGAGTGAAGGGGGGTGGGGCCCAACCACGCGTAGAAGCTGCAATTGTTGACTGTTCAATAGCCAATGAGAGTGGGACCCGTAATCACCTGTAACCCACATACTCGCATCCTATTGGCTGTTGCTTTATTTATTTATTCAAGTGAAAATGATTTGATACTATTGCCCATTCCATACTTATCCTGTTTCCCTTTCTTTGAACTTCCAAAATTATAATTTTATTCAATCCTATGGTCATTATTTTCTCAGATCTTGTCATATTTATTATTACAAAAATTATTATATATTGTTATCAAATGGAATCACAACTTGTTTTATTCATTTATTTATTTATTTTCTGGGGGTCACATTGCCCATAGAATGATATATACCTCCTAGTGGTCTTCTATCATAATTTTTATTCATTAATAAATATTTTTTGAAATTGAGAGTTTGGTTAGTTACACTTATTTATAAATAGGTAGCATAGTAGACCGAGTTTTGGACTGTCCAGTTTCCTATAAATAAAAGTTCAATATTTTATTTTGGTTGCATTAAGTTTAGTTTTAAAAAATTAATAAAAAAAATTAGATAATATTTGAACTTATAATTAAATATTTTTTTTATTTTTTTTATCTTGAACCACTGTACTAAAATATGTTATGTTTAAAATTTTAATAAATTTAATTAAATATTTTATTATTTTTAATAAATGGGCTGCCCTAGTGAATGAACCGCCCTACCCCGAGAGCTTGTCGGGCTTACCTCAGAAGTGTCAGTCATGATAGTTAGAAGTTAGGTGGAAGTTATTTTTATAGTTTTTTTTATTTATAAAACTATCATATTTAAAATGTTAATATTTTATAATGAGTTGTTCTTTTTTATGTTAGGTTTAAAATTTTAATAAATTTAATTAAATATTTTATTATTTTTAATAAATGGGCTGCCCTAGAGGGTGGACCGCCCTAACCTGAGAGTATGTTGAGCTTACCTTAGAAGTGTCGGTCATGATAGTTAGAAGTTAGGTGCCCTAACCCGAGAGCTTGACGGGCTTACCTCAGAAATGCCGGTCATAATAGTTAGAAGTTAGGTGGGAGTTATTTTTATAGGATTTTTATAAAATTATTATATTTAAAATGTTAATATTTTATAATGAGTTGTTCTTTTTTATGTTAGGTTTAAAATTTCAATAAATTTAATTAAATATTTTACTATTTTTAATAAATGGGCTACCTTATAGGGTAGACCGTCCTAACCCGAGAGCTTGTCGGCTTTATCTCATAAGTGTCTGTCATGATAGTTAGAAGTTATGTGAGAGTTATTTTTATAGGATTTTTATAAAACTATCCTATTTAAAATGTTAATATTTTATAATGAGTTGTTTTTGTTTGTGTTATGAAGATTAAAGATTATAATTCTTTTTTAATAATATATAAACATAATAATCTGAAATAGTTTTATAAATGGGAAAATCAATGATACATTATTTATATTGAAAACAATGACTTTCAACAAAAAAATACTTTGTTCAAATATCATCTTGTTCCTCTAGTCAACAATAACAAAACTATGATCATTTTTTTCTGTACAAAATCAAAATTGAAGAATGTCACAAATGTATTTTGATTAATAAAAAATAAATATTTAAAGCTTGTTTTTGGAGATTGATTTGAGTTTGATTTTTTTTTTTTATAAATATTTATCCTTTAATTATCTTGTTTAAATATTAATTTACATGAGATAGTTTTTTTTTAGTTTAAATTAAACGGCAAAACAATACCCAATGAGTGGTCATAATTGTCACCAAACATAATTCGAAATAAAATAAAAATAAAATAAAAAATAATAACAAGAAACTAAATGATAACCGGTCCTGCAATTCTCAAGAAAATCAAAGAAGTTCCAACTTCCGACCAGCTCCTCCGATATTTCCGAGAAAATCACTCTCCAATCGCCATAATAATGATAATAAGTCGTATAGTAAACGCATCGTTATTATATATATTAATAAATTTAATTATATTTTTTTATTTAAGGCTAATTCTACTTTCAATTCAAAGTGTTTCTAAGTAAAATTATTTACATAGAAGAAACAATTATCTATTAAAATATTTAGTTATTAAACATTATCTAGTTATATTAAAGATGTGATTTATGATTGGATCAATTACATTTAAATATAAGCAATTGATAAATATTTGACTTAATTGACAAAAATGATTCTTAATAAATTAAAAATCAGGAATTTGATTATTCTTCAAAATACCATAAATGGAAATTGAAGTTATGCATCTTAAAAACCCAACAAAAACATAAAAACAAAAAAAGAGTTAATATAAATATAACCATTTTATTTATATATATTATATATATTCAATAAATTATAAGAACTGAGAAATACATGTATTATCTCTCTATTTTTAGTATAGTAAATAATTCCAAATAAGAAATTACAATAAGTTAATTTAGTAAATGTAAAAAAATTGTTATCACTGCCGACATAGCCAGAAAAGTCAAAGTAGTCTGTTGTGTGCCACTTGGACGAACAATTCTTTATACAATTGTCGACATCCACAAATATTTAATTTTATTTTTTGTTTAATTTCTCTGTTGCAGATAAGCATTAATTATTTTTATATTATATTTCTGACCAGTTAGAAAAAAAGGACCTCCCTCAACTACTATCTATATACAATATTAAATAATTAATTAGTTAGTTAATGCCTAAATAGTAACTTTATAGTACTTTTTAATATAAATTAAAACTAAACAATATTATTATTATTATTAGAAACCCAACAACAATTAATATTAATACAACAAGAAGGATTTGATATTGATCTAATTAATTAAAATATATTTAATTTAATTATATTAATATCTTTGATAGAGGAATTTTTGATGTGGAGGGAAACATGAAGAAACTTCAAAACCGGATTAGACGTCATGTGGAAAGAATAATAAATACTACTACTATTTGCATGGTTTAATTTGTTGACTTTCTCAACTAAGTCTTTAATTCACAACTTTTATAATTAAGTGTTACTATTATTTTATTTGTATTTTTGTTGTATTTATTTAAAAATCTAACACGATGTTTATTGTTATAACCCCACTTTAATTTAGATGGGTTTGAATGAGAATCAAACATAAAATATTTGATTTCTTAAATACTATTTGAGTTATTTTAATGTTAATTCTCTTATTTTTACTAAACATATATATATATTTTTGTTAAACTAGATTAATTTCAAATGGTTAACAAGATATATAGTCAATTCATGTAATCTAAGTTTTTTAAGTAAGAATTCAATCTAATACTTATGATTTATCACATAAAATTTAATATCACTTAAACTACTACAATAAATTAGGTTATTAGTAACATAGTATTTAGTCATGTAGGCTTAGAAAAAACTACCCATTTCATGCTATATGCCTATCAGAGCTGGCCTCGAGGTTTGGGCTGTTCCAGTTTGGTAGAAAATTGTTTTTGTTGAGATTCAAACTCATAATTGTATAAAATTTTTAATTTTTTATCTTGAACCACCAAGCTACAACAATTTATGTTTAAAATTACAATAAATTTAATAAAATAGTTTGATATTTTTAACAAATGAGCTGCCCTAGCCCGAAGACTTGTCGGGCTTACCCTAGGGCCGGCCCTGATGCCTATATCTAGTGTAGGCGTTTACTTGTATCTTCAATTTTTATTCATAATCATAATAGTTAACTCTTGTGGAGAATTCTCTCTTGCCTCCCCCGAAGTCTTAAATTTAAGTTAAATTGGTAGGTGTGTTTGTAGTTAATCCGTGAGAATTAATTGTACTCCAAAAAATTGTGGAACCCAACGATTAAAAAACAAATTCAAAGAAATTGTGAAACCCTACAATTAAAAATAAAATATAAATAAAAAAAGGTCTTGTGGAGAACATTTGAATCTACCCTATTTTTTCTTCCCAAAATAAAAATGCCCCCCTAATAGTAAATATGGATAAATGTGTTATAATTAAACAATTGTTTAATAATTTGTCACAAAAAATAGAAACCTAAGAGAAGTTCTAAGAAACCGCTAGTAAAGTATATTAAAAAATTAAAATATATTGTTACCAAACTCTTTTAACTAATTAATTATTGATTGTAATTTAAAGGGTAACGTGGCTATGTTTAGGTTCACTAACTAAGAAAAACCTAACTAATAAAATAACAAAACAACTTGCTGAATTAATATTAAACCCATGGATTTTGATTATGTGGGTCTCCACTAATTTTGATTTATCAGTTAATTAATTGAAGCATCTTTTTCTCTGTTGCTAATTAAGATAAATTATTAATTATGATATTTTTAAGGGATTTAAAAATATATAAATGGTCAAAAGGCACAATCAGAATTACAGCTGGAAGTGGAAATATCACTCAAAATATTATTAAGCTTGATCATAAAGTCATTATTTTTTATTAATTAATTAGAGTTGTTTATCATTAGCTAGACAAAACATTGATCAACTTGGTATGCCTTCAAACAATTAAGGATTTTCTTTGCTTGGATTTTAAATCAAAACTTTACTATTCCTATGAACTACTAAACAATTATTTTCGTATCCAAAGAAGAAGTAATGAACGACGAAGTCTAACATATGAATTACCGCATCTCTTTAATAACAAGTTGACCGAGAATTGGTTTAGTTCGATGAGATTTTGAGTTGTATTTAGTTTACTAAACCTTATACGAAACGATAGGAAAAGACCCATAATAAAATGGTCCCTCCTAGCCCTATTTAAGTGCAAGTTGGATTATAAGATGAAGACATGAATATGATAGAATAAATGCTTATAATAAAACAAAAATCAATGAGTTGGTTGATTGATACACATTCATTCAAGCCTAAGCCAAAAGGAAGCTTCATATAAATATATATTATGAGTTATGAGCACATTTGAAGTCATTAAATGTGATACTCATGAACACACTTGTGACTATTTTTTTCATATGCAAGAAGTGCAAATCACTCTACATACATATAATATATATTATGGGGTAGTTTTGATTCCCAAAACATAGTGATTTGAAAAGTCTAGGCGACTAAAAATAACATCATACTATCTCATATGTCTAAGAATTGAAATGTTTACGTTTTCTGATTCAAACATAAACACAGCTATAAAGCGTTTAAACGGGATCAAACTAAAGTCTTGTTCGGATTTAGACTATTTAAATTATTTTATTTTGTATAAGTTATGAAAAGTTGAGTTAATTAATGAAAATACTTAATAAAAAATGGAAGGATGAAAAATAAATATAAGGATACTAAGTTATTTTAAATTTGGAAGAAAGTCTTTGAGTCTTATTCATTAATTAGTCCAACTTGAAACATATATATTTATAATTTCCATATAAAAATGTACTAGGCTTAAAAAACAATTTGGACCATGTTGGACAGATGACAATTTTGCCAATTTTTAAGGATAGTTTGATATCAAATCATCTACAACTTCTTCAATAAAATCATTTAAAATCCAACATACATTAATTATTTTTTTCTTATAAATCATTAAGAAAAGTTTATACATTTCATGAGTTAAATTGTTTTTCATCTATTAATTTTTATTTTAAACATTTTCAATTACTTAAAAGAAAAAAAGCTCTAAATATAAACTAATTATTAATATTGTGTTGGGTGGTAGCTAGCTTTGAATCAGTTGATAGTTGAGAAATGATGATTGAAATATGGGGTCTTATAAATGCTGCTAATCTGCTGCCATTGACTGCTGACTTTTGACATTTCATGTCTTCTTCATCATCTAATGTGAAACCATTGAAAATTTTCTTTCTTCATTTTTCAATAAATTAGTGTAATATAGATAGTACTAATAGGCCTGCCCCGGGTTAGCTCGACAAACCCTGGACTTGGGCAACTCACTTCTCAGGGTAGTCTCTTTAATAAAAATTATAAGATATTTAATTAAATTTATTGTAATTTTAAATATAAGATTGTACAAAATTTTATTTGGTTATAAGTTCAAATCCCACTAAAAACTATTTTTTAATCAACCTTTTAAACCAGACCTAGAACAAAAAAAAAAAAAATATCGAACTTTTTCCTACCGAGGTTTGGGCAGTGCAAAACTCGGAGCCCGGTTCTGAGTACCATTTACATTAATTGAAATAAAATTAGAACAAGAAATAAGAAGTTGAATATATATATATATATATATATTTATAATGAGACAATGAGAAACAATCTAAGCATAATATCTAGAATACAATTATTCAAAAGTAAGGATATGTATCAAATTAAGTACTCAATCTATAATAGTGAATCAATAATGTCAATAATAACAACTAAAGAAATTCGGATCGGTACAAAAGAATAGAGAATTGGAAAAAGCAAAAAGAAAGAGAGATGTGGTGGCCTTAGAATGGAGGGCAAATGATTCCCTCATCCTTTTTACATGTGATAATTGATTTTATGTGTAAGATGCATTGTATCCAATTTCAAACAAATTGATACAAAATGCCAAAAATCTTAACTCACATTTTTTTGTTTTGCTTTTGTTTTCTTTAAAGAAGTGGCCACCTTCTATGATCCTTCTGCAATTTGTACTAACAAGTTGAACATTTCTACAAATTCTCTTTTTAGTTATATATATAATATATAATTATTTGGAAATCCTTTAAAGTTTTAGTTAAATTAATTAAATTTATTCTTACAATTTTATGTTTGAGACAAAGTCTAACAAATTTGATTTATGTAACCTTTTATATGTGTTTATAAATAATTTTGATCTGATATATTAAAGAAAAAAAGTATTTTGTTTTATAAATATGACTTATTTTTAGCTTTATTTGTTTATTATTAAATTTCAATTACAATTAATATTCTTTTAAAAGTAAATTCTCAATATTATGAGTTTAAATATGACCAACTATTTTAATTTTTATTGTTTTGCTTCCAGCTTTTTGATAGAGAAAATGTCAAGAATATTATTTGAAAACATATTTTTGTCAAATATCTCAGGTTGATTTAATATAACTTAATTTGATATATATTTATAAATTTATTTATATTTTCTTAGTTAAAAAGGTCAAGTTCTAAAATTATTTTGAATTCTTTTGCCATATAATACTTTTATGGGCTTAAAATAATTCTAGCCCATTAATTCAGATTATTAACAAACTTTGGGCTTTTCTATCATGGGCTCTTCAAAAATATAATAATAAAACTAAAAATAACATGCAACTGTAAATAATTCTATGACAGAAAAAGAAAAAAAAAAGTTAGTTTGGTATTCAACTGTATTGGACCGTTACTTTTGAGCTTTTCTTAGATCGATCCATTGATTTGGAAAAGCTGAAGAATATTACAATTTATAGTTATATATATATGGATAGACATTCAATTTTTATCCCTAAATTTATAATTCTTAAATAAATTTGAAACAACGAATTTTATTTTTGTAAAAAATAATTATTTTGACTCTTAGATTTTGTATCAATTTGATTTTAAGTTAATTAAATATCGTATTAGAAATTTAAATAAATAAAAAATTACAATAGTAATAAATAAAAGGGAGAAATATGTTGTTTTGTATTGCAAGAAAAAAAATAACATTCCAAATAAGAAAAAGGCTTAATCAGTTCATGGAAATAGATTAATTCAAACAGGCCAAGTCCTAGGCCTTGGGCTAGGCCTTTTCGGAAATAAGTTGAAGCTTCAGTTGTCCCTTTAGGAAGCCTGCAGGCCCAATTATTATTAATTTTTTTATCTTCAAAAAAAATTATAACTTTTGATTGAGGGTCCGTTTGAAACCACTTAAATGGTGAAAGATGATGATTGCTTCTTCAAAAAATTACCAAATTTCATCCATAAATTATGACAAATTTGCCCTTGGATGTCCAAAACCTTGTGATCATTGTTGACCTTCATGAAGGTTTAAATTGGGGATTTCAATTTCAAATCAAATTAGCATTAGTTCTAGAATGTTCTTTGGATATGTAAAATTCTTCTAAATTCTTTATAGTCCCCAATTCAGGTAACACTTACTTAAATTTAATAGAAATCCGATTTGAGTCAATCTTTCAATTATGTACAGTGTCATTATTTTTTTTTCAGTAATTGATGATTCAAATTCATTTATTTATGTGTTGTTGATCCATTCTTATATTTTAAGATAGATCGAAATTGAATAAATAAATAAAAACTCTATTTTAAGAAAATGTTTAATTTCGAATTTGTTTATCTTGGAACTCTCTTGGTATAAATAATAAGTTGATAATGTTAAATCTAAGTTCAGAAAATGAACAAATTACAAGTAGGATCCAATAAGTTACAGATGATTTATTCGTGAATTGAGATTATTAATGTACAATATATGCAATATTATGCTCGTTTTAATTTAGAAAACCATCTTTTAATAAATCTCCCCGGACTTACTAAATTTCTACAATTTTTCATTAGTTTGATAGGGAAATTTGAGGAAATGACCCCAAAATAGGGCCAAATAGCCGATGGTGCGGGCCCAAGATTTTTATAGCGCTGGTGACCCCCAAATTTTTTAATGACCATTTTACCCATGCGTCACGCACCCTCCAGGTGCGTGACGCACCCCGAACCCTATAAAGGCTTAATTTTTTTTCTTTTTCGTTTCAGTTTCTCTCTCATCCAGCCCCCTTCTCCGCCGTGAAACCCTAATGGTGGCGGAGAAGATTTTCTCTTCTTTCTCAGCGATGAAGAACGAATCGAAGAGGCACCGTCGACCATGGCACCATATTCAACGGCCTATAGCTTCGAAGAACATCCAATGGAGACGAGTTTGCACAGCGCTGAGGATTTCGAACAAATTGACATTTCATTCGGCCATTCCACTATATTTTGTGTTTATTTCGTTATTGTTTGTTTCGTGTTTGTTTGTTCCTCATTGATTCGCTGATTCCTTTACTGATTCGTTGAATGCAGATTGTTTGTTTGGTAGGATGCGTCACGTTGGATGCGTCAAGATGGATGCGTCAAGATGGATGCGTCAAGATGGATGCGTCAAGATGGATGCGTCAACATGGATGCGTCAAGATGGATGCGTCAAGATGGATGCGTCAACTCGGATGCGTCAAGATGGATGCGTCAACTCGGATGCGTCAAGTAGGATGCGTCAACTCGGATGCGTCAACTCGGATGCGTCAACTCGGATGCGTCAACTCCGATGCGTCAACTCGGATGCGTCAAGTAGGAGACGATGCGTCACATTTATTTTTATTTTATATAAAAACCCAAATAAGCCTCGACCACTATTCATGCTCTCTCTCTCTCTCTCGCACCCGACGACGCACCTGCCTCGACGACGCACCTGCCTCGACGTCTCTTCCTGCTCGTCTTCGTCTTCATCTTCTCGTTCATTCATTGACTTCTTGAGGTTAGTTTTAGTTATGTTTGTTTATGTTCATGTTAGGTTTTAGGGTTGGTTGCTTCTTGTTTGCAAATGGTTCATTCATGGTTTATGTTAGGGTTTTAGGGTTGGTTGCTTCTTGCTTGCAAATGCTTCATGCATGTTTTATGTTATGTTTTTAGGGTTGCTTCTTGCTTTCAAAAAGTTCATGCATGTTTTATGTTAGGGTTTTAGGGTAGGTTGCTTCCTGCTTTCAAACGGTTCATGCATGTTTTATGTTAGGAATTAGGGTAGGATGCTTCTTGATTTCAAATGGTTCATGCACGGTTTATGGGTTGGGTTCCGTCAAGCAGCTGCGTCAAGCAGCTGCGTCAAGCAGCTGCTTGACGCATCTGACAGTTGTTTCTAGCTATTTTGTCGGTTGCTTTTCTTCTCGTTTGTTTATATTTGTTGTGAAATGTTTTCTCAAACATTGTTGTTTTTCTTTTCCCTTTTGTAGATGGCAGACTTCACGGTTCATGATTTTCCTGGTAGGATTTCATTGAAATCTGTCCTAGCCTTGAAAAAAGTATCTGATAGGTTTGAAGCGCTGGGTCTTATGGAGAGGGCTCTAAATTCTCAATTTCAGTATTTATTGAGAGGAGTCCCAGACTTGTTGTTCTCAGGGACCATTTTACATCAGTTGCTGGTTCGGAAGGTGAAGGCCAATTTGAATAGGATGATTTTCAACTTTAATGGGGAGGAATATACTTTTGGTCTGAAAGAGTACGCATTGATTACAGGCCTCAACTTCGACAGATTGCCTGAATACAAAGATGAATGCCGAGGTTGTCCACCCTTGCTGATAAAATATTTCAAAAGGAATACGTCAATTCGAATGATGGATTTGGAATCTATATTCATGAAATGCACCGATAAGGAAGATGCATGGAAGATCGGGTTGATCTGCTTGATTAACCAGTACCTCTTCTCATATGACCCAAAACGGCTTTTAAATCTCAAAATCATCCATATGGTTGAAGATGTTGAAGACTTCCTCCGATTTCCATGGGGGAAGGTGTCCTTTAGATTCACCATGAGGGGTCTTGACCAGGACATGAAACACCACAGGTCCGTATATATGTCCAGGAAAGGGAGTGGAGTTACTAATTCCTTTGCTTATAACGTGTATGGGTTTGTACTAGCACTACAAGTGTGGAGCTATGAGATCATTCAAAACTTGGTCCCTAAATTCGCCACAAGGAAAGACGTTGATGGCCCTTTTCGCCCAAGGATACTGTTGTATCAATCGAAAAGGAAGAATACATTTCAGGAGATGCAATCTGCCTTTAACAGCGCTGTGTTTTCTAAGATGCAAGAGTCCTCCGAGGAGACGAGTTTGTACAGTGGGGAGGATTTTGAACACATTAACAATTCATACGATGATTTGTTTGAGGGAGTTACTGATGGGGGAAAAAAGAGAAAGGCTGATGAAGATGTTGCTGAAGATGATGATGATGAAGATGTTGATGAAGAACCTACTACTGTCCAACCTTCCAAGAGGAAGAGGAATGTTGAATATGATGATATATCCCCCCCCAGCAAAGCAGCCATCAAGCGTCGTAGCCTGCGTAACATGACTCCCCCATCCGCAACTTCAACACCTCCATCATCACCTCCACGTGAACCTGCACCGGCATCTCATGTTCAGATAAAGGATGCCGAAGTGATAAAGAAGGATGTCGAGGAGATAAAGAAAGATGTCGAAGAAATCAAGAGAGACATAAGAGACATCAAATTGAATCAACAAATCTACTTTACGAGGTTTGAAAAGATGATTCTCAGTTTAAGCAGCCAGTTCGCCAGCCATGTCACCAACCAGGTAATTCTGTTAGAGCTTTCTGTTTTTTACTACTTTATGTATTTGACGCGGCTGCTTGACGCAGCTGCTTGCTTGACGCAGCTGCTTGACGCATCCTTAATTTAAATTCTTTTCACTTTTGTAGCAGGAGCAGAAGGAGAATGACATCGGTCTGAATGACAATCGTGACAATGAAGAGGAAGAAAAGCAGAATCATATTCGTGTTGAAGAAGAGGAAGAAAAGCAGATTGACATTCGTGACGAAGAAGATGAGAATGCCATTGGTCTGAATGACATTCTCGATGAAGAAGAGGAGCAAAAGGAGAATGAGAAGGTTAATAATGTTGAATTGGAGCAAGACAATGTTGAATTACCAGGGGAGAAAGAGGATGTTGAGGCTGTTCAACCGATAGAGACTGTTGAGGCTGTTGTCGAGAAAGAGGCCGTTGTCGAGAAAGAGGTCGTTGTTGAAGAAGGGGAGAAGAAAGAAGAAGGGGAGATTGAAGAAGAAGGGGAGAAGAAAGAAGAAGTGGAGAAGAAAGAAGAAGGGGAGAAGAAAGAAGAAGGGGAGATTGAAGAAGAAGTGGAGAAGAAAGAAGAAGTGAAGAGAAAACCGATTCAAAAGACTTTTAAGAAGAAGGTTGGGAAGAAGAAAGACCAAAATGACGAAGATGAACTGGAAATAGTGAATACTCCTCCTCCTCTTCCTAAGAAAGTCGTATTGGTCACGCGAAGGAATAGGAGGCCGAAGAATGATCCAGATTTCACCGACCCCAATCTGAAACAGCCCAAGTTGAAAGATCCTATCACCGTCAATCCACTTCTAAAATATGACAATCAACTTCTTCATCAATTGCAAACATGGCTTAAAGATCCAAACACTGACAACAACAAAATTGAGCTCCATACTATATTAGGTGATAAGGCATTATTTCGCAGAATGCTAAAAAGGTTCACCTGGCTGACTGATGATGTAAGTAATATTTATGTTAGAATAATTTTAGATTTGCAGATTGTATTTTAAATGTGTTTCTCTTGTGTAGGAAATCGATGCAGGTTGCTTCATTCTGAGAAGAAGAGCTTGGGTATATCCAAAGACATATAAGAAGAACTTCTTTATTGGAGATTGTTGGCTCCACACCAGGTTCACTGCTGAGTACGCTGCGTTTAACAAAAGTCGTATTGAGTTTGACATTGACAACTTTTTCGAATACTTCTTGGGCGATGAAAGCAAGTATAGGAATAGTTGGAAAGTATGCGATGATATATATATTCCTTTGAACATCAAAGACGTCCACTGGGTACTTTGTGTTGTCCGTCTACAGCAATGGCGCGTAGACGTATATGACTGCGATCCTGGATGTTATGCTAATCTTGATGAGTTTGTGCTACCGATGTGCCAAATGATTCCGGTTATATTTGACAAGGCATTGCCTCTTGAAGATAAACAACGATTTCCAATGCTCAACCCTGATTCCGTTTTGCCATACACAAGACGTCCAGAGTCAGAAGTTCCCAAAGCAACAAAGAGTGGAGATTGTGGTGTATTTGTACTTATGTATATTGAGTACTTGACTGCAGGTCTGAATCTATCAGAAGTGACCTCAAATGAGATGAAAGCTTGGAGAGAAAAGTGGGCAGTGAGGTTATTTCATGGTATTGTAGATCCATAGGTTATTTATGAAACTTTTGTACTGTACTGATATCAAATTTGGGGTTATTAATGTTAATCTCAAACCTTTGTAATATGGTTGATTTAATGATATAAAATGTTGTTTATGATATATATGTTATTGTAATTAATTAAATGCCTGAAGTACACAGTTATATAAATCATGTCTAATGTCATAGGTTCTGCACTAATGTAAACCATGTTTCGTCAAGCAGTTTCGTCAAGCAGCTGCGTCAAGCAGTTTCGTCAAGCAGCTGCGTCAAGCAGTTTCGTCAAGCAGCTGCGTCAAGCAGCTGCGTCTAGAAAAACACTTGGTAGAAAAACCCTGTCCCTGTATTACATTCACCAGAAAATACCAGAAAACAACATTAACACCATTAACAATACAATACACTTTACTGAATCCTTGAATCTTGAATCCTTGATGCAAAAACAACATTAACACCTCCACACAAGACATTTGGTAATAAGTCTAGAAAAACAACATTAACACCACAACACAACACTAACAAGTTCATTCTAAGCTAATGGCTCGTAAGATTGAGTTGATGGCTCGTAGAGCTGAGATGAGGGCTCGTACAGTTGAGATGATGATGGCTCATTCTGCTGAGATGATGAGGGCACATGCTGCTGAGATGATGAGGGCTCATGCTGCTGAGATGATGCTCTTGCTCTTGCGGTAGACGGTGCAGGCATCACTGCTTTGCATGTTGCTCTATTATGTCCTAGACCTCCACATGAACTGCATCGTCTCGGGACCTTACGGACCTCACCTTGGGATGTCCTACGTTTAGTTTGTGGCCGACCTTTCTTAACCTTCACAGGTGGTTTTAGACACACGCGTTGTTTGATAATATCGGGAAGATCCCAATTCTCTTCATCACCAACCGGATAACATGTCTCCGCATATGCATTCAACCAAGATACAGTTGTATAATACCTATGAGAAGGAAAATAAAACGATTAAAAATAGGTTAAATAAATAAGTTCAAAACGATTAAATACCTTGAGCATAAGTCGTAAGGAACCACATTCCTGTGACGGGCAGCAGCCAGTGCATGTGTACAAGGAAGACCGGAGACTTCAAATACCCTACAAGTGCAGTCCTTGTCCTTCAAATTGACTTTATAATGTGCCTCATTATCATGCACATACAACTCAAATCGGTTAAGGGATGATACGGTATAGAATCTTGCTTTCTCAAAACCATCACATAATAACTTTTCATACGTTGGAGATAAAAATTCTTGGTGGTTGGACGCTTTTTCTCTTCTATCATTAAACCACCCTTGTAATGTTGTTCTTAAAAACTCAAGCATTGCTGAAATTGGATACTTTCTGGCTTCCCTGCACTGACTATTCAAACTCTCTGCATAATTGCTTGTGAGTTGATTGTATCGTTTACCGGGGAAATATGCTCTACTCCATCTTTGAAACCCAATCTCTTCCAAATAGGCAGCAATCCTATGATCTTTAACCCTGATCTTGTCAAAAAACCGATTAAATTGGGGGATAGTGTACGCACGAGAAGCCAAATCAAACTCGACATGATAATTATCAGTTTTGAATTTGGCATTAATATTCATCTTTATGTGATATGTGCACGCACCGTGGTCTGCTTCTGGAAAAACAGCACACAAGGCATTGGCTATACTTGGGTGTCTATCGGATACGAAGACGAGATCATCAACTAATCCAATTGCTTCTCTAAGTTTTTGCATGAAATAAGTCCACGAGTTATTATTCTCTGAATCAACAACGCCAAATGCAACAGGATACAGTTGCTCATTGGCATCCAATGCAACAGCCACCAATAGTTGACCTCCCACCTTGTGCTTGAGAAAACTTGCATCAACACACAATACGGGACGACAGAAGGCTTTGAAACCCCTAATTGAGAGGCCTAGAGACATGAACATATATTTGAAGTGCCCGTGCTCGTCTGTCTGAATATCTGTTATGGTACCCGGATTATTCTTCTCCAACATGTATAGGTATGAAGGCAATTTTCCATAGGAATCCTCTACCGTTCCTCGCACCGCCGTTAAAGCCGTTTCCCTTGCCCTCCAAGCCTTATTATAAGTCAAAAACATCCCATAATCTGACTGCATGTCTTCAATTATTTTTTTAGGCAAGTGGTTATGGTGATGGTCCATGTACTTACCCTTCATGCACTGCCCAATAACCCATGCCGGTGTTTGCATTTTTTTTTCCGGCCTCGACAAAACTGAGCATGAGTGTTGTCGATTGAATTTCCGAATCTCAAACATCTCGGAAAACTTACCTTTCACAGCACGTAAGCTCCACTTGCATGTCTCATCCATACATTTCACAAACCAAAGATGTTTTCGAGACTTTTTCACTTTGAATTCAAAATGATAAGTCATCGCATATTTATATAGCGTCAGTTGAAGTTCTTTTTTAGTATCAAATAACGTACCGACTTCCAATACGGTTTCACTAGTTAACGCCAATGCAAATGAAGGGTCTGTCGGTGATACGTCTGTAGGGTCTGTCGATGGTGTACCCATTGACGCTCTTGCACTAGATGGTGTACCCATTGACGCTCTTGCACTAGATGGTGTACCCATTGACGCTCTTGCACTAGATGGTGTACCCATTGCTCTTGCACTAGATGGTGTACCCATTGGTGTAGGTATTGACCGGTGCGGCGTGCGTGCAACTGCTGATGCAGGACTAGTAGTAGCTTGGAAATCACTAACCCGTTCATAATTAAAGTCAATAACGCGTTCATGATTAATCAGTTCATGATGAGCCCGTTCATCTTCTTCTCCTCCTCCTTCATTATCACTTTCAAATAAAATCTGTTGAGAAACAACTCGAGAAACTACGCCGGGTATACTTTTTTGAGTAATGATTGGTAGTGTAGTATCCTGACTTGGGTACTTCTCTACTAATGAGACACAAAGTGGTGACGAAGACGACGAACTTCGACCCGATATCAACCGTGATAAATACATGCCCACATCTTTATCTCCCTCAATAACAACAGGGGGAAGTTTTGCAGAAGGATCATACATGACTTTAATCACTAAATCATATGCAGACTTTTGCACGTTAATCGTCTCATAGATTGTATCAACTAATTGAGCAAATGTAGTACATTGAGGTATATCCATGGTTTTGCATGATTGTGCAGAGAAAGACCTGGTACCATTGGCTGCAATTTGCCACTCTCCATTGTACACAACAAATACGTCAGCAAATACTTCAGCTGCAATTGAAAAAATTATAGTATCAATCGAGAGACACCGTAACAATGAAATGCAAGTAATAGTTATAAATGGTCTGGGGTGCGTTACGCAGATGCGTAACGCAACTACGTGACGCAACTGCGTTACGCAACTACGTGACGCAACTGCGTTACGCACCCGGTTTCCGCCGCGACGGTGGCATTCCACCTGCTCATTCCCTAATCACTACAGCCTAACAACCAAAGCAATCCAAGCGATAAATGAAGAAGGAGAAGAATACCTGTAGCAGCAGAAAGAGACATGGTGAAGGAAGAGAGGATTCAGCCGTCGTCTTCGTCGGTCGGTGGTTGGGTTTTTTAGAGAGAAGGAGGAGAAGGGAAGTGAAGAAAGAGAAGAAGAAAGAAAGAATGAAAAGAACTGATATTTTTTTCCTTATATAGTAAGGGCATTGTGGACTTTTCACAATGCCCTCAGGTGCGTCACGCAACGGGAGGGTGCGTGACGCAACGGGGGTATTTTCGGCAGAAAAATGTTTGGGGGTCACCAGCGCTATAAAAATCTTGGGCCCGCACCATCGGCTATTTGGCCCTATTTTGGGGTCATTTCCTCAAATTTCCCGTTTGATACCATCAATGAGTTCATTATTATAATTCTGCAACTTTTCATTTAGTTTGATTACCCTCAAAGTTCATAATTAGATTTATATAATTTTTCATACAGTTTGATATCCTTTTGGATTCATAATTAGATTTATGCAAATTTTCATGCTATGTTTTTAATAGATTTATATATATGTAAACACTAAAAATCTACGTACACAATTTATAAATTTAAAATAATTATGAACACCTAAAAATAAAATCAAAATAATTAACCTCAATGCCAAAAACCTAATTAAATAATTAATAAATTTAATTATTGTGATAATTAAAATTTAATTAATTAAAGATAATAACCAAATAAAATAAATAAAATTATTTAGGATAAATATTTACTAATTTTATCTCAAAATAATTTAATAAAAAATAAAGGGATTAAAATAAATAATTTAGGATAAAATATAGTACCTATTTTATCTCAAAATTATTTATTTAACCCAAAAATATATAAAAATAAAATAAAATAAATTGATAAAATAAATGTCATATTTATTTTAAATATTTTTTTAAAAGAATAAAAATAAAGGCAAAAGGGTGAAAGAAAAATCAATTTCAAATAAACCCTTAAGATTTTAAATAAAAATATAAATCTGTAATCGGGTGTAACCGAAATCTGGAAGGATTACTACAGCCAGAACCTCGACTTTTAGATGGACGCTGAATTTTCATCTAACGTCCAAGAGCACGCCGCGTCGCCCGCTGCGGCGAAGAAGCGCACATCTACGCCACACAGGATCAGCTAACGCTCCGTTAGCTGAAACGCAATAGAGCGCTCGATCGCGGCTGAAACACAACGGAGCGCTCCTCGTTAGGAAAAAGCGTCCGTAACAACGTCGTTTTGCATGGATCATCGTCTTCAATGCGATAGCCGAGATGATAAACATTCATAACCATCTTTAATTTTTTAAAGATGGAACTCGTCCGCTTCTAGATGGTTTGACTCCATTCGAAAAGTGAAATGATCACTCTACTATGGTGATCATTTCTCCTATATATAGAATCATAATAATGACCTATATCAACAAGTTGAATCACGAACAAGCAAAACACTATCATGAGTGTCATGGGAGGCTATAAATAGTTTCCCTTGATCATTCCAAAGTCAAGGGACAACCTCTCAAGCTTCCAATCCGAAAAACACAAAAATCCGCCATTGAAGCTCAAACCTTCTAGATTTTTAGAATTTTCGCCACAAAACTTAAAGCTCCTATTTGAGCATCCCCAAAGCTCCCTTAAGGTCTAAGGAGTGTTCTCCAACACTTGGTAAGCTTCCAATAATCTTTTAATTCATACTTCCAATTTGAAATTGAAATTTTTATATTTCAGTATTCATAAGCTTGTATGTTATCACTCAACCAAGGTAGTTCAGTGGTAAAAGTCGATTTAAGAGACCAAAATGTCACGGGTTGCTTCCATCTAGAAGGGCTTTGAGTTTAAGAAGGGGGTATGGTTGTGGGATGTCATTCTAATTCTCCTTTAATTCCCAAAAAGCTTGTATGTTGTCTGGTTGTTGAATTTTTTGATTAGAAATCAATCATAGGATCATTTATGAGATTTCTGTGAAAGCCAAGATCGATCAATCGATCTCAAATAAAACAAACATAAATTTAAATTTTGAAAAATTGAAAAGCGAGTTTTCTGTTCTTGGGCTAATCCTCAAGAACAAAAGATTAAATAACTTCCCAACATGTTTCTAATAATGTTGGGCAACTGTTTGGATCATGTTTGATCCATCCCGATCATGTTTGATCAAAATTAATTTTTTTAAAATAAATGAAAATTTTGAGTTCTTGAATTGGTCCAAATGAACAACCATTGTTCATACTTTAGTATCAATCAAGTATATGAAGTATAAGGAAGATATTTGCAAACTCCTTACACTTGAAAACAACTTTAAAACCAAAAACTCGATTTTGACCTTAAATTGTTTTGGTGAAAACAAACATCATCTTATTTGAATCACACATTGAGATGGTGTTCATAATGTTCACGGGAGCTTTGTGAAGCTACCCAAACACTTGGATCAAATAATTCAAGCCCCCATCCAAATTGCACAATCTGCAATTTTGATGTTCTTGAAGACCGAGAGTCCGATCTTCGGATCTTTGGTTAGGATCGAGAGGTACGACCGATAAATTTTAGTCAGCACCGAAAGGTCCAAATCTAGGCTTTTCAGTTAGGACCGAGAGATTCGACCGATATTCTTCATCTAGGACCAAGAGTTCCAACCGAGAAATCGAACCTATGACTAAGGAGTCTCGCACCCGACTGAGAACTGCCTAACCTAGGACCGAGAATTCTGGCACCTGACCAAGAATTCTAGCTAAGGACCGAGAGGCCTTAGCACTCCGACCGAGGGACTTCCGCACCCTAATCGAGAATCCTAAACTAGACCGAGAGGTTCTCGACTAGGACCGAGGTTTTTTTAGCCCCGACCGATAAAAAGGAACCTAGAACCTAGGACACCGGTCCTAAGGCCCTGTTTGGTTCTAATTTTAGATTTCTAAAATTATTTTTATAATTTTGGAACACCCAAACCATTTTCTAAAAATTCCCAAAAATAGAATATTGTTTCAAAATATTTCAAAATATTTTGATAAAGGCTCATTTGGGAGTTATTGTTAAACCTTAATGCCTTTTAAGCTGATATTCTTCGGGTATTTTCCTCCCTAGTCATCATAAACAACATTACCAACATTTAAATAATTGATGTTATAATTATGTAAATATGCAAAAACATATACATGTCTTGGACCGAAAGAATAATCAGTTAAAATAAAATGTATAAAATCGATTTTCAAAAGTCAAGACTTTATAAAGTAAATACCGTTTAAACGAATACAGAAGATGAAGCGCGAAAGCCCTTTCATGAGTATCACCAAATAACGAACTAAAAAAAACTTTGGTGAAAAGTACGTTTGTACACGTACACCTTTTGTTGATTTTGGAAATCAATTGACAACTCTGTTTTCAAATAAATAGTCTTTTAAATTAATTATTTTTAATTAATTTAAACAACAGGTTTTCAAAAATCAAAATTTAAATTTGAATTCCAAATTAATTATTTACATAATTAATTTCAAAAGATGTGAGAAATTATATAAATTTTTTTAAAATAATATTTTATTTTAAAAAGATTTTTCACACAAACCGATGTTAAAATTCTTGAAACTCGAGCTTTTCCAGGACTAAGGGTTTTCCGGGGTTAAAACAATCCATTAGGCCAACATTATAGATAAATATCATGGTATCATTTGTAATTTCAAGAGCAGTAAAGAATTTTATAATTCCAAAGTCTTTTGATTTTAATTTAGAATAAATAGATCTTATAAATATCCATAATAATATTTGTTTTTTATTACATGAATACCATCGATATCATTTAAATTTTGAGATCAATAAAGAATTTTGCAATTTCATTTTCAATGTATTTGATTTTGATTTAGAATCAATGGATTTTTTTTAAGTATTGAAATTTTCTCAGTATTATAAATATAGATATGTAAGCCAGTACTAATAGTTTGATAAAATGTTTATATAATAACTAAACAATGAACTTATTCAGATTTGTATATTTTTTTAAAGCCCCATCTTATTCAGTTTCGATAACATTTCAACATGTTTAATTAAGAATATAGATTATTGTTTAATTAAATTTTTATTATTTTAGAATCACATTTAAAATATATGTTTTTTTATATAGATGTCTTTTCAAGATTTCAATGAAAAAATGTATTATTGGTGATGACTTTGTGTAAAAATAACATTTTTTAAGTTATTAGTGTAATAATTAGTCTAACAATAACATATTTGGCAACATACACAAAATATTGATTAAAATCAGTTTCATCTTTTTTACTATAGTTTTAATTACAAATCTTGTTTTAAATTTGTTTAATGTTCCATTATCATTTTTATTATTTAAATATTATTGTTAAATAAATTAGTTTTTTTTTTTTAAAAAGCAAGATTTTTGTAAATCTTGTATAATCATCACCATTTATATGACAGGTTAAATAATGTTCTTGTATGTCTCCTAAGATTCATATGGATCAAATCAAAACAATTATATATTTCTTTATGAATGATTTTATTTGATTCATTTGTCAATGGAATTATTTTGTTTATAAATTTGTTTGAGTAATTCTTTTTTATCATTACAAATATGGTTACAAAATCCAAATCTATTAGTCTCATGGTAATATTTTAATTAAAAATATTTGTGCTTATATTATGTTCGAAAGAAAACCAAAAATATTAATCATAATTAGAAGACTTATTTGGTTTCTCCAACAACTTTTATTTTTCTTTGAACATCTTGTAATCATCCATAGTATATTGATCATCATTCTTGAGTGTTCTTGAATCGAATTGTATGATTCATATTCGTTGTTGAAGTTATGTTTATGAACTTGTAAACACTAAAAATTTACATACTCAATTTATAAATTTTAAAATAAATATTTTTAAATAAATAAAATCAAAATAATTAACCTCAATGTCAAAATATAATTAAACAATTAATTGGATTATTATTATAATAATTAAATCCTAAATTAATTAAGAATAATGATAAAAAAAAAAAAATAATGTGGGATAAATGTTGTATTCATTTTATCTTATATTAATTTTAGAAAATTAAAGGGATTAAAGTAAATAATTTGGGACAAAAATAAATTATTTATTTAACCAAAAATATACAAAAAATAAAATTGCAAAATAAATGTCATATTTATTTTAAATATTTTATATATCTCTAAAGATTTAAAAAATAAAGCTAAAAGGGTAAAATGAAAGTTAATTTCAAATAAACACTTAAGATTTTAAATAAAATTAAATTTGCAATTGGGTGTAGCAGAAATTCTAGAGAATGGTTGCAGCAGAAACCACAACCTTCGGATAGGCACTGGATTTTCATCCAACGCCCAAAAATATGTCGCGTTGCCCGCGGCAACGGAAGAAGACGCACGCGCGAAGTAGCAAACGATTGCTCCAACGCGGACGACTAGCATCCGCATTTCGCCCGAAGCGACGTTGTATCGCTTGAAATCTTCGTCTTCATCGCGACGTGGGGAGGATAGGAACAACATCCTCTTTAATTTCTCAAAGATGGAACTCAGCCATTTCTTGACAATTTGGACTGATTCAAAAAGTGAAATGATCACCAACTTCGGTGATCATTTCCCCTATATCTAGGATCATAATTACGACCTCTACATCGACAACAGGCCGAAAGAACATCCAAAAGACCATTGATGACTTTTAACTAATTGATGCCAACTTGATCCTCAAAACAACTTCAGGAGGTTATAAATAGGCTCCCTTTCTAAATCCGAAGGCAAGGGACCACCTCTCAAGCCCTCAATCAAGAAATTTCAGAAATCCTCCATTGAAGCTCCGACCTTCTAGATTTTTCAAAATTCTGTTCCAGACCTTAAAGCTCAGATCCAAGTATCCCAAAAGCTTCTCTAAGGTCTAAGGAGAGTTTTTCAATCCTTGGTAACTTTCAATAATCCTCTAATTCAATTTTTCAGTTTGAAATTGAAATTTTATATTTCAGTTTTCATAAGTTTGTATATTGCTTGGTTGTTGGATTTCTTGATTGAAAAACTATCATAGGATCATTTACAAGCTTATTTGTGAAAGCTAGAATCAATTAGTCGTTTTATAACAAAAAAATTGAATTTGGAAAAATAAAAAATCGAGTTTTTTTTTTCTTGAGTTAATCCTCAAGAACAACAGCCCAGAAAGCTTCTTAACATGTTTATAATGATGTTGGGCACCTATTTGGATAATGTTAAATCCATCCCGATCATTTTTAATCAAAATTAAAAATTTCAAAATAAATGAAAATTTTAAGTTTTTGAATTGGTCAAAACGAGCAACCAATGTTCATATTTTGGTACCAATTTATCATATGAAGTACTATTGGAAAACTAATTACAATTTATAAATCTCTAAAACCAAAAATCTCAATTTTTAGCATACAAACTGTTTTGAATAAATTGAACATTACCAATGTCGAATGATACATTGGGATGATGTTCATGATGTTCTTGGGAGCTTTGTGAAGCTGCATAGGTCATTGGATCAAAGAATCCAAGCCTCAATCAAAATTGCAAAACTTATAATTTTGATGTTCTTGAGGACTAGGAGGTTCGACTAGGACCGAGATTTTTCAGTTATGACTAAGAGGTCCAATCGAGAATTTTCGAACCTAGGACCGAGGCTTTTCAGCCAGGACCGAGAGGTCCGACCAATGCTTTTCAGCTAAGACCGAGAGGTCTGGGTTTTCAAATCTAGGACCGAGAGGTGCGACTGAAGATTTTAGCCTCAAGATTGGGAGGCTTTAGACCCGGCCGATAAAAACACACCCAGGAAAAAGGACACCGGTCATTAAGTCTATTTGGCTGCACTTTTATTTTTCAATTTTTTTTGTTATTTTGGGTCTTCAAACAATTTTCTAAAAATCCAAAAAAATAGAAAATGATTTCAAAATATTTTTTTAGATATTCCCACTGAAAATATTTTGATAAGGGTTTGTTTGATATTTATGTTTAAACCATAATGCCTTTAAATACTAATATTTTTTAGTTATTTTCCTCCATAGTCCTCATCATCAGCATCAAGTATCAGCATTTAAATATTATTGTTATAATTTTTAAATACACAAAATTATGTGCATGTCTAAGACCAGAAGAATAATTGGTTAAACAAAATATTATACAACCAATTTTCAAAAGCCAAAATTTTATAATGTAGATATCGTTTTTAAAAACGGGTACGAAGGATGAAGCGTAAAAGCTCTTTCCCAAGTATCACCAAACTTCAAATTAAACGAAACTCTGGTGAAAAATACGTTTGTACACGTACACCTTTTGTTGATTTTAAAATATTTTAAATTAATTTAAAGACGAATTTCTAAAAATCAAATTTTAGTTTGATAATTTCAAATTTAAAGATTATTTAAACTTTAAACCCAAATTAATTATTTTTATAATTAATTTTAAAATTGTTAGGATTTATTTAAAATATTTTAAAATAATATTTTATTTTAAAAAGATTTCTAACACGTAAACTGTGGTTAAAATTTCTCGAACCTCAAACTTTTTCGGGGTTATAAAGTTCTTAGAGTTATTTGATGACAATAACTCTATAAATATGACTTATTATATTTAGAGATCCCTAATTTCTTAACGCATTATCATATTTTACATGACTTTTCCTCGTCACAATTTCTCATTCATTTATAAGAGTTTCTACATTTCTTCATATTATCTCTAATTTACACAATTTTATCACTAATTCACAAGAGTTTCTACATTTCTTCTTATTATCTCTAATTTACACAATTTTATCACTAATTCACAAGAGTTTCTTTATTTTTTTCATATTATTTCACTTACACTATTTCTATTACTTCATTTTAAAATATTATGTTTTAAATGTTGAATAGGTACGTAAGTTTGATATTTTATTTTTAAAATATCATGTTTGGATGAATATTGAATATGTATAGAAGT
The DNA here is from genome assembly GCF_907164915.1 of Impatiens glandulifera. NCBI lineage: Eukaryota > Viridiplantae > Streptophyta > Magnoliopsida > Ericales > Balsaminaceae > Impatiens > Impatiens glandulifera. Next base: position 34,727 of record NW_025919456.1, on the reverse strand, counting down.
TTGATATTTTCATTTAAAATGTTTTGAAGGTTGAATAAGTATGGAAGTTTGATATTTTCATTTGAAAATAAATTTTTATTTGAATTCGAGCTTGAAAATTTAATTTTTGTCCAAACTTTCGAATCGTGTGAAGCTTGTAAGTAACAGTAGAGTCGAGTTCGAACGTACTCAAATTTATAAACTTGTTCGATTTAAGCTAAAAAAACTTAATCTAATGAGTACCCAAAAAGCGTTTTGAGAGAAAATTAAAAACTAAAACTATCTTAGATAATACTCTTGAGTTACAATATCCGAATTCAATAAAATATTGTTAAAATTAATAATATACATTTTTTAAAATATGTGCACGAAGAGAGATCTAGTAAATAAGAGTTGTCACTTGTGTGTGCATATATGTATATATATTAATGGAAGTATGACATTATGAGTAAACATTAATTTAGTTAACTCATAATTAATTTATGCCTGTTTGTTTGTGTCATCATGTGTTGGACATGTAAAAGCAGTTTTCTTTCTTTTGAAGTGATCATACATATAATTATTTGAAAAGGTAATTATATATATGAGATGAGACCATCATGGCATATATAGTTTTATTTTGGCTCGAAAAACCAGAACGATATACAAAGGAGGGGGAACACGAGATGAATATATTAAAAATGTTGCTTTGAATTTAATAAAGCATGGGTAATTAAACAAATAAATAAATTTATGGGTAATGGTGTGTCTAGTTTACACAAGCCATGAAAAAGCGTTGTTGTCTTGTCTCTTTGTTTGGCAATTGGTTACTTGGCAGTTCAATTTTCGAGAGGAATTTCTGGGCACAAACCATTCAAGCTTCACGTGAGACCTATTGCCTGCCATTATTGCCATTTTGCCCCCACCAATTAACCTAATCAAATTCCATACCTTATTTTTTAGCTAGGTTTAGGACCCTGTTTTGATTCATTTAGGGTCTTCTTTCCTTTCTAAATTCCCTAATATAGTCTTTTGTAACTTCATCATTCGGACAATTAGGGCATGGTGATGGAGCAATGTGCATGTTTAGGACATTATGAATATGTAAGACAAGAAGCCAATGAGTTACATCTTCAGCCAGTTCTATTTTGGAGATTTTGAAGATTTTTTGTGGAATACTGTGTATATTAAATTTTAAGAAAATGATTTTTTTTTTTTGTGATAAAATTATCTTTGTATATAATTAAATGTTAGTTAAATGTTGTCGTTGTTTGATGTCTCTTATTAACGTTGAATCCGTGTCTCACATTTTGTTGGATCGTTGTGTGATGACGAGTATTTGAAACTGAGATACAATTGGTGATGCCCGAGTCTACCAACAGTTGTGGGGATGTTTGGATTGATGCGACAAATATGGTGGGTCTTAATGAGTGACTATCTCTATTATCTTTTGATAGATTATGTGGTTGAAGAAAAATCAACGTATTTTCAGTGATCTTATTCGACTAATGTGTATCATTTTGGATTGGCTTTTAGGAAACTCATGAAGTCGGTTAAAGAGTTCATTAATCTTTTGAAGATCTTCGTGTTTGTTAATATCTTAGTTTTTATGGATAATAATTTTTATGTCATTTTTAGATTCTTTGCGTTTAATTTTTTTTTTATAATACATGTATAACTTTTAAAATAAATAAATATATATTATTGTGAAAAAACAAATCTAAAAGTTATAAAATAAAAGATTATATTGAAGATCGACGGTTCGATTACATCTGAAAGTGTTTTGAACGGAAGCGGGGACCATTGTCGTGGAAGTGTCATGCTAGTTTTTCTTAATTCAAAAAAAAAAGTATTCTTAAAGTCGGAACAAACGACATAAATACCAACATCGTTCAATTTCCAATCGGAGAAAAAATCGTTTCAAACAGTACAATTCGTATTGAACTGTGGAAATTATAATTATCATCCTCTCCAGACAAAATAGATTCAATGAAAACATTGGAACATAAATGTATGGCAAAAGATTGGGAATCCTTTACTCAAATGATGTGTCTTATTCATCTTATAATGTCTTTTCTCTTTGAACATGCATGTTTCCTTTCTAAAGAAAGATCACATGTATTGTATTGACAAGACCATCATAATAAGATCACATGAGGCATATATATGTATGTACATATGTACAAGGAAAAAAAAGGAAAATTAAGAATGGTAATAAAAATAATAATTGCTTGTTCACAAATAGAACAAAAAAGACACCTCCACACACTCCATATCCAACAAGACCAGACAAACCATTTAAAGATACTAGGGACACCCTAATTTAAACTCATATGTCTACCAACATTTGTATGTGTTTACACTGTTGGAACTTGTTTGATGCAAGTTTTTTTAATAACATATATATATTTTTTCTAATTTATCTATTTTTTTTTCCTTTTTTTTCCTTAAGAAGAACGATATTTTTTTATTATTATTATTCGATTTTGTAAGAAACTGTTACGAAAATCACTCAAATCTAAAAAAGAAACTCAAACTATAAACACAAGTTATGATACATCACCAAATCAAAAGTAGTTCAAAATAAATAATACAACATCACAAATGAAAAAATAACGTCACAAGAAAGATGTCCCGACCACATTCTCTTGTGTTACCTCTCCTTTTGCAAGCCTAGCGAGTCTTGTAAATTATGCACTACATATCTATACTCAAAATCCAACTATCACTTTAACAATCATTTCATCAATCTAATCACTCTTTTTTTTTTCTATTAAAACACCAAAATTATTTTAAAACTATAATGTAGAGTAAAAAAATTAAGTGCATTTTCATCAATAATCACTTAAAACTTTTTTTAAAAATTAGCAAATAGAGTTTTTTTTGAAAAAAACTAACAAAACACAAAAAAACTAATGATCAAATGTTATGATTTCTTGATTTTTTTTTTTCTTTTTTCACACATTTTCTAACATCTTCAAAATGCTTGCCATTCTCGAGATCTTGATTGTAGGGATACTTTGTGATCATTATACTTCTCGACGAATGCGATTCGAATCCGAAGTACCCGTCCCCAATTTAATTATCAATGTATTTCCCTCCAGGTACATTTGTTTCATTCACTATTCGTTTAATCTAGCTTCCTCGGCGGTTTGATCAGAAGCGATCATGTCCGTTTGAGGACAATCATCAAGGGAAGTGTCCAAAAAAAATGTTCTTTAGTCTATTGTTCCTTCTAAGAACATATCTACACAGAAAAGAAAATTATTTTCAAATGTAAGAACAAAGATAAGACTTTCCATTCTTTAAAATATCAAATAAACTGTACCGGGCTAAACAACTCAAAAAAAGAGAATTTATGATTTTAAAAATAATAATAGTAGTTTGACAAATATTTTATATTATATTCTCTCAAATTTTCTCCTGTTACATATTATTTTTTTCCCTTTATTTTTTCCAATCACAAACTAAATCTAATTTTTTAATCCTTCAAATCTAAGTTTGTGTATCTAAAATATTTTTAAAAAATTAGAGAATTATTAATATTGTTAAAGTAGACGTGGACGGTATCTTTAATTTATCTTAAAAAAATGAAAAGAAATTAATAAAAAAAATTGTGTGGTGAATTTTGTATAGAAGAAGAACAAGTGGGACCCAAATATGAATGGGGTTGTCTAGTGAGGGTTAGGCAGTACATTACACAACCTTCAATAATGTTCCTCCACCATTTTTGTCCACGTTATCACTCCCAACCATTTCTTGTCTGTAGACTAGACCAAGTCCTGGACCACTCTCTCTATCTCCATTAATCCATTGCCCTATTTAACAACTCAATATAATCTATCTCTTCTTCTTCATCACCACACCAATATATCTCTATCTTCATCTCTACAAAGACCAAAGAAGAAGAAAGAAGAAGAAAAATGAAGTTTGGAGGATCAAAGAGGAAGATTAAAGAGCAAAGGGTAAGGCTTTACATCATCAGAAGGTGTGTAGTCATGCTTCTCTGCTGGCATGACTAGGTTTATAAGATCGATGCATGGAGTTTCATTTTTTTGAGGGGAAAAAATCTCCAATGGCCTCTTCACTTTGTGCATGGGAATTAGGAGGAGAAAGCTATAGCCCCATTTTTTTTTTTCAGTTTTCAATGGAGTTGCAGCTTAGCTAGCTAGCCTACTTCGATCACCCATTTGACTCAGTGTAAATTAATGGCATCTAGTTTTTTTGGGCTAACAAAATAGCCTTAATCAATATCTAATTTATAAGAATTCAATCACAAGTTTTGATCTTTCTTGCATGCAATTTTATGTTGCTATCTAGTTTGGTATTGAGCATATGTGAAATCAAATTTGTTTCAATGACTTCTTTCTCGGTTAAATTGAGTAATTGAATTGAAACCCTAATTTTGTTGGAGTAATTTGTGATTAAAGTTTATGAAATAAATAATAAAGAATTGAAATGTAAAATCTATACTAACTCTTTTAATTTGTCATTCATTTTTCCTTTCTAATTCTTGACAGTTTAGGATCCCTTGATTATCCTGACAACGTTGATTTTTTATTTTTCAAAATATTTAATGATTGATTCCGCTAACTTCATTTATGTAAGTTTTGTAATTCTCTTTAATATTTATATGGTTGAGATCGAGGTGGTTCTCGTAACAATTAAGTACTAGCGGCGTATGAATGGTTCAAATATTGTTTTGCACATATATATTCTTAGCTTTAAGGGATTTAATCGATTCCTATATCAATTCAAGAACTCCGTTACGATTTTATTTTTCTTCCTGATATTAATCATTAATTATCTAAGTTATGATGGGTTCAATGAGTTAAGACTCACAAAAATATAGAAAAATATAATTTTGTTACAATTAATTAATTTAAAATACATATCAAACTTCGAATTTCTACTTGGTGATTGCATTATAATAAGGTTAGTAGATTGGAGAATAGATAAGTAAATGATTGTGGGAACACTCATCCCTTTATAGTATTGAGAAGAAAACAAGTTTAATCATTAATAATGAAAAGTTGCATTGGTGTTCTTTAACAGTTGTGTTGTGTACATTTAGACACTTCAAGATACAAAATACTTAAAATTGGGATGATACTTTATAATTTTATCAATGAGAGAAACATTTATAAAATAAATTAAACATATCAATCTAGCAAAATCAACTCCATTGCAATTTGCAAAGTGTAAGAGACTCAAATGAACCAACTTTAATAACTAGCATGTATCAAGTGCATTTGCACGAATAATAATATAAAAAATTATGAAAAAAATATTACGATAAAAATGTGAGCATTTTTAATTTTATTTTTAACAATTTTAAGCTTATGGGCAGATCAACCCACAATCCGACTCAAATATCTATTTACTCTCACATTGCAGAACGATATCTAAAACAATTGATACAGTTTGATTCATCAACTCATTTAGTTTGACCTCTAGAGTCCACTTCTTCCCCATACTACGAGTGAAAGGAAAAATGTAATGACTACAATTAAAGTAGTCCAGACAAGACTTACTATATCCATATGAATTATGTCCCCTATCTCTATAAATATGACGGAATTCTTCCAATATTGCTCACTAATAATAGTGAAATCTATAGCGTAGAGACAAAAGAGAATTATGACTGATTAAAAACTATTGATGAACCACCACGTTCATCAAATTTGGTGTTGAATTTAAATAATAAAGTGTTATTAGCCTAGTTGGTTAAAGAGGTGTACTTGTTTTGTTAGGTTGCAAGTTTGACCATATCTATAACATTTTTAATTTTATTTTTAACCGTTTTAAGTTTATGGGAGGGTTAACTCACAATTCGACCCAAGTATCCATTACTCTCACATATATATCCAAATTAACCACAATTCTCGACACCGGTAATCCGGACACTTTAAAAATTAAGCATCATTATATATATATATATATATATATATATATATATATATATATATATATATATATATATATATATATATATATATATATATATATATATATAGATTAAAGTTAAAAACTTGAACTTATATTGTTAAAATGTCCCGCGTTCATCAAATTTGGTGTTGAATTTAAAACATAAAGTGTTATTATCCTAGTTGGTTAAAGGGTTATACTTGTTTTGTTAGGTTGCAAGTTCGAACCATACTTATAACATTTTTAATTTTATTTTTAACCGTTTTAAGTTTATGTGTGGGTCAACCCACAATCCGACCCAAGTATCCATTTACTCTCACATATATATCCAAATTAACCACAGCTCTCGACCCGGCAATCCGAACACTTTAAAAATTAAGCATCAATATATATATAGATTAGAGTTAAAAACTTGAACTTATATTGTTAAAATGTCCCGCATTCATCAAATTTGGTGTTGAATTTAAAATATAAAGTGTTATTAGTCTAGTTGGTTAAAGGGTTGTACTTATTTTGTTATATTGCAAGTTCAAACCATACCTATATCATTTTTAATTTTATTTTTAACCGTTTTAAGTTTATGGGCGGGTCAACCCACAATCCGACCAAAATATCTATTTACTCTCATATATATTCAAATTAACCACAGTCCACAACTCTCTACCCGACAATCCGAACACTTTAAAAATTAAGTATCATTATAATATATATATTACATCAGTTTTATTTATTCAATACCTTTATGTGAACTTTCTCTACATAAATTTATTATACATAATATTAATTATATATATATATATATAACTATGAACACACAATCTGGATATTACTTTAGGAATTCAAACATTTAACACACCCAACTAGTTTGGCTTAGAAAAAGCCTAAGCACTAGTTGTCAGGAGTTTAAAGAATATCCATTGCATTGGTTGGAACTCCTTTATCTAACTGGAGCTGTGTTTGAACTTTTTTTTTTTTTTTTTTTACTTTAAAAAAAATATATCTTAAGATTTAAATGAAATAATGTTCTAAAATATACTTTATTATATATATATATATATATATTAATAAATTTAATAACATTAGTTCGTTCAACTACACTTCAACTCTAGTTCCAAGGTGTTTTCAAACCGGTACAATAAATTTTGTAAAATATATGGCTTGAATTCACATTTATTCAATTCCTTGTTAAGTTTAGATTTAAGAATTAAATGTATCATATACATATTAGAAAGGGATGTGAATAACTGAATAAGTTGCAACAAGAAAATAATTAGAAAGTTGAATCAAACTGCATATTAGAGGTTTTAATGAATAAACTTATTTAATTCATATTTATCGCGACTACAAATAAGTTACTACGATACTTTGTACGAATAAATCTTCTTAAATTATAGAGACTTCAAAGCGTTTATAGTGAGAATCAAATCTACCCTTGTGAGATACGAATAAACTATTACAAATAAATTAAATAAAACGACATCATTAATTTTGAAGAATAATTTATTGAACGGTTAATCGTATCAAACATAAGGGTGACAATTTAGGTAAGTTTCAGGTTGGCGGGTTCAGGTTGACAGGTTAACGGGTTCAACGATTCTAACATAAATCTGACCTGTTTAATAATTTGGGTCCAAAATCTTTACCATGAACCTGGCCTGTTTATTTGTGTTTGACCTGAACCTGACCCGTTTGACCTGTTTGACCTGATTTATCTAACTCAACTCGAACCAAACCCAATGTAATTAATTCATATCTCTATATTTTAAATTAAAATGACATCAATACAAAATAAAAATGAAGTTAAATCACAATTTCACTTTTACAAAATTTTACAAAAAAAAAACAAGTGAGTGACTAAGAAAGAATAACACAAAACTCAACAAAAGAAACTTGTAAATGGGTTATCGTGTCTACTTTGAGTCATGTCAGGTCGACCCGATTTTGACATGTTTATTAATCAGGTTAAACAGGTCGACCTGATTTTGATCCGAACAAAAAAATACATTATCCTAACCTGATTTTTCTGTGTTCGGTCCGAATCGTGTTTTCGTGTCCAAAATTGTCTACCCTACTATCAAACATAAACTAAACACACCAGATCAGTTAACCAAAAAGCTGGTCAAATTAACTAATCAAACTAATCCAAAAAAAATAGTCATCATATATTTGAGTTATTATGGTGTCGGCCATACAAGGCCTTGCCACATCAACCCGACAAAGAAACCCACAAGTGATATAGGTCAAACTGGCAGCCTTATCTCTTCCCCACGTGCACCTTACATCCTCTCTACTGTACCATCATTTTCATTTTCCTTGTTTCTTTCTGTTGTGTTTTGTGAACATGATACCTTAGACAATTCAACATTATTTATAAGACTTGGTCCTCATTCTATCTATACCTAGTTATTTCTTAAATACTGACTCATTTCAAATTATTATTTATTACAACCCTTCACTATCTATATAATCATCATAATCTCGGCTCATTCAAATTCTTTTTCTATATCTGTGTCAAACCTTTAATCGTTTCGAGTTAAAACCCGATTTTATGCGTGTCATACTGTACTACATTATAGGATCTCTTCTTAAAAAGTCTGCTCAAGAATAACCGTGCTAACTCGTGTTTACGGACTCATTTTCATTTGTGTGCTTAACTCTGTTTGTGTCTTAATACCAACATCGTGTTTAACTAGACCGTGATTGCACAATCCAGTGCCTAAGTCTAATTATGAACATTCTAAAAATTAGACATGTAATATTTGATGTTTTAGTTACAAACATATAAAGAGATCTAGCACAATTTTTTCTTCATGTTAGACACCTACCAAAAACTGTTTCAAAAACTTTACATTAGCCAAATTTCATCAACAATTGAAGCAACCTGGTTTCTTCAATAAGTTTAGTTTACACTTATGGCCAAAAGAAACACGGAAAATAGTACAAAATAAGTACACAACAACATTTCTTAACAGTCTAATTTGTTAATTTAGTCACCAAGCTTACCATTTCCCCAAGCAAGATAGCTCTCCTGCGATGCAAAGTCCTGCAGATAAGATAGAATCGCAATTAGTATCATCAGGTCTAAGTAAATGACGAATTCCTCAAAAAGAATGAAACATACAAGTTGGCTTAATCGGAAATCTGGTGGCGTCTCAAGTTCAATATTTGCTGGATCAAGAACCAAGTCTTCTTCTCGACTGCATTCCTCCAAATCATTCTTTAGGCTCTCAGAGCCGAGACTAGCATAATCAGCCAGACACCGTCTTCCATTCAATTCATCGTTTTCATTTTCATCCTCATCTCTATTAGGAGACTGGCTTCGTAGAAGATCTTCACACAATGAAAGACCTTCAACTAGCTGCTGTGAATCCAGAAGAAGTTGTGAATCCATAAGAAGCTGTGACCATCTGGGTTCTTCTCCAATTGGTTCTTCATTTTCATTTATTTCAGACATTCGATCATTAAGGTCTTCTTCTTCAGGATTATAAGTCCTCATTTCAGGAGTAACAGACTTTGGTGTGACCGGATCTACTTTTGGAAGAGTAACAGGTTCAACATTAACGATCTGATCAAGAAAATCTTGATCAAACTTATCGATAGTAGGTTTTCCTTGCTGTTGCTGATGAAAAACTTTCGAAATGACATATTCTCCATCTTTCTCGTCTTCTTCTGTTCCTAGATGATATTGATGCATAACCCAGTTTGTTTTCTCAGCTTTTCCTCCTTTAGTTGCAGTCAAATATAGAACCATAATTTTCTTACATCCTTTTTGGACTCCATCAAGAATTACTGGTTTCGTTCTCCCTGTTTTGTGCCAACGAACGTCGCCAAAGTCCTCATCTTGTATCTTTCTACGTTTGCGAGTTCCGGTATTGTAAGCCTTAATTGCTCTATGGAAGAAATGGCAAACACTCCCATCTTGCTTAACACCTAGAGAACTTATACATCATTTCAGTTTTTCTTTTGGAAACACAAGTATCTAGATCCATTTCATAAAAAAAAAGTGAATCTGTATATGGCTAAATTTAGTTTCCAAGACCTTGTTCAAACTTTGGTTAAGGCTCACGTAAAGCACAAGATCATATGTTTTTAAGGTCATGCATTTCATACCAGAACTATTTTGAAAACAAAAAATAAAGATAACCAGTGAGTTATTTTCAAATAACATTGTTTTGTGTAGAATGTAGATTACTAAAAATTGGGTTATTTGAATAAAATAACACTATGTATAAATTTTATATATGGAGGATATTTTGGTTAATGATGTAATTCATGAATGTATAGATAATTTGATGGAGGTTTATTTGTGTTTTCGAGTGCGGAACTGGATCCAGATACAGAAACATAAACAATAAGTGTTTTCAAGCAGTCAATACATACATACCTGGTAAATTTTTAGGGTGAGTATAACAGATACCATCTTCCTTATTAACTGTAGGAATAAACTCGTCAATAAAAGGATGTGGCTTTAGGTTACCCACACCGACTTTTGCAAGCAAATGCCATATGATTTCTTGGTCAGACGGATCAAATTTCACTCCTCTAGGCAAACCCGGCCACTCCAAAGTAACCTGAGTAAGAATGAAGACTCGTCAAATCCTAATAATAGCTTATTTTTCGTCTATTTCTAATTTGACACGAAATTCTCACATATGTCATCATCCTACATAGAATGAAAATAATACTTACATCACTATTGTCAATGACGTGTTGACAGTTAGGACAGGCTTTAGTCGGGTCACTATTCCAAACAACTCTTTCACGATCATCACTTGGACTGGACGCGCTTTTGATTTTCGAGGCGATTCTACTGCTATCAACTAACCACGACGTCCTGTGCATATAAAAATTTGTTCGAATCTCTAATGTAAATAATGGTACTTGCTCTCAAACTAGTGAAATAGTGCATTTATGAATGTTAACATTTCTAAATACTCCTTGCCCTATGAATAAAATTATCGCAATGGCTGTTTAACCAATCAAAAGAGAATCAATACTAACAGTAACATAATTTTGAATTAACTGAATTCGTTTGGATTCTAATAAAATTACAAGAATCTCTTAAAACCATAGCTGAAATGATTAACTCTTCCATTCATATTCCCATGTCAACTCAACCAAATTCCAATTGATATTTTGGAGGTAAGACATAATGTGTGGTTTTGGAAAAACACTATATGGGCTGGTTTCTCTCCCGTGTGCAATCCCATTTGGAAATGGATATGACCCAGATCAAGACTACTAATATATAAACGTATATGAATCTCTATTAAAAAAATGATTGGTCTTTTTCAAAGTGAGACAGGTCTCCCTCAAAATTCTAGTCCTAAAAACAAACTAGGATAGCTTAAAGTATAAAGAATCTTACTTTGGGGCATGACAGTTTCAGAAAAAGATCAAAGTGAGACTTAGATTCAGATAAAAATAAAAACCCATTTCCAGATGAAGTCAATGTTCCCAATTGTTTAATCAGAAATCAATCTTATACAAACAGCTAGGGTTAACAAATGCAAATAAAAGTTCAAAAAGCCAATAAACAAAATCAATCAAAACTTCCACAATTGAAAACTAGATCTAACAGATGCAGCAAGCATACACACTCAGATAAATCATAAATGTCACTCTGCTTTCCAAACAAATAATTTAAGACTCACTGACAAGACTTTCATTTTGACTACCGGAAATAAGATTAACATTTAGAAATCAAACTACAGATGTCGATACCAAACCAATAGAACTACGATTAACGATCAAAGGAAGATAAATAGATCAAGGAGATAAGGAGAGATCTATACCGTGACCTAGACATGGCGGATTGAGACGATCAAGAGAAGTAAAAAGACGATTACCCTCTTTATATTTGCTTAAAAGGGTACACGCCTTTTGATGATTTCTCACTGTTGGCGCTTTGATTTGCGTAACAGTGTAATGGAGCTTCTGGGTATGGCGGATTGGCGCTTTAAGGTCGGGAGTGATTGACTGTGAAGCGGTCATATTCCAAGTCAGCCAACATTGACTTCGTCTTGGCACGTGCTTGTTTTTTTGTTTTTTTTTCCTCAAATTCAAATATTTCGAACTTAATTACATGCTTTAAATAGGTCATTTACTTTTAATTACATGATTTAAACATGACAAATAGAAATTCTATAAACACGTTTTTATAAGTTAACATTATTTTTTATTCGGTTAGATTTTTAATTTTGGTAGGCTTGAGTTATTTTAATAACTCAAACAAAATTTATTTTCAAGTTGAATAAATCACTTAATTCATTAATTAAAATAATAAAATATGTTTTATTTTAATTTTTTTATATTTATATATAATACTTTTAAGTTTTTTTATTTAAAATTATTAAAAATTATTATTATTTTTCTCTCTCTAAAATTTTTAAATAACCCTAATCAAAACAAGCTCTTAAATAAAATCATGTCATAATTAAAATCAATAATTTTATTCAATCTTCTATTAATAACATCACCTAATTCATTAACTAAAATGTTAAAATATCATCTATTTCTTTTAAAAATAAATATTTTATCACTATATATTAATACCCTTTAACTATTTTAAAAAAAAAATATCATTTACTCAAAATCACTAACAATACAAAGTTTATTTAAAAATTCATTACCAAATGTGTCAAAATTTTGAATGGTGTTTGCATATTTTAAAATCAGAATCTTATGCAATCATATATTAGGTATTTAGGTTAGTTTAGCTAAAGCCTTGTCATAGGAAAATATGTAAAATTTAATCATTTTGAAATTTAAATGATTAGTGGGTACTTAATCTAATTTTCTTTTTCTAAAATAAAAAAAAAATACTTGATTTATAATTACTCAAAAATGAGATTGACAATCTTGATAAAAAAAAATATGAGTATATATATTTGATGACAGTGTAACACTCTATTTTGTTTTAAAAAAACAATAAAATATACAAACATTATCGTATACTGAATGGGCGAGTAACACCAAGATGGCGTATACTGAACGGGCCGAGTAACACCAAGATGGCGAGTGGTGACGAAAATGGGCTATGGATAAATTTCATAATCTTGTTCACACTAAGTTCATATACATCAATTTTGATCACAATAAGAAATCTGAAAAAAAATAAATTTGAGGGCGTTTAATTACCTGATGGCAAACTAAACCCGAGTTTAAAAGAACAAAACAAAACAAAAAAAAAAAGTAACAAGATGAATTAAGACTTCAATGTATCTCAATTCTCACACTTGACAAAACACCTTAAACTTTGCTTCAACATATATATATATATATATATATATAACGCATAGATCCCATAATAAAAAAAAGGGATCAATTAATTAATTGTTGATGTTCCATTGATCAGTATATCTTTCTATACACAATAATGTTTAAAAAAATCATTTGATGATGTGAGGTTATCTGTAAGAACATATACAAGTAGTGTTAAAAATGTTCTCCAAGGCTATACATTTGATACATGTAACCGTTCTTCAATAGCTTCACGACAGATTGGGCACCGTTTACACTTCTCGCAGCATATGCTGGAACATCGTAAAAATAAACATTATTCACATCTCCCGCCTAATTTCTCTTAATTCTTCAATAAAAACGCGTTAAAAAGAAAGATAGACAGATATATATACCTGCAAAGGTTGTGATGTCTGCAAGGAAGAAGAACAATATTTATCTGCTCTTCAAAGCAAATCCTGCACAATACCTTTTCCTAACACAAGCAAGAATTTAAATCATCAAGATCCAGATACATATACATAAGCATAAAGTGTTTTCAAATGATCGCAAAATTTTAGGACTAACATTTTGTAGTTTTTCAAACTCTTGCTGACTAAACCTTGTTATCTCCCTCTGTGCACTCAATGCTGCTTGTAGCCTCCAAACCTTAAACCAAAACGAGAAAAATAACACTTAGAAGCTGCCATTTTCCTAAATTATAGAAAGAAGAAGAGGACTCGTAGCAAAGGAATCGTCACCTCGTCTGCTAGATCAGACCTTGGCATTTTCTTCACAGCTTCAGGAGAGAATGTGTTGTACCTTCATAGGAAAATCAGACAAAATCAGCTTACCAAAAACATGGAAATCATTGACTTGCTCATTCTTCAAATCAACAACAAAAGCGATATTCTTCACATAGTGAAAAATACACAATTAAGTTGGATCAAATCTTGCCAGGACTCCAAAGGAGGGAAGATGGAGAAACCGATACTTATTTTTTCCCTTGCAGAACAAAACAATCAAAATGTTAACATTATAAGTCAGAGATAGGCACATGATAAACTGACCCAGAGCAATCACCATAATAAAGTTGAGCTTGTTCTCTTTGACTTTCTTCATCTATAGACCACCATCCTAGCAACCTGTATTGAGTTGATCAAAATTTCACGACAGTTCAAAATTCTCATAGTTTTCTTTTAGTTAATACAAACTTTAAATATTAAAAAAAATATATATTATCTCATAAAGAAGTTTACCTTGATCCCCTTATCATGAAGCCAAAGCATTCTTGAGCTCTTGAAGATATTCTAAGATATGTTTCCGAACCATCTCCACCATGTACTAGAAGAACAAGTTTCTCTACTAATCTATAAATAGTAAATAAGATGCCAGTTCCTTGGAGAAACAAAAGAGGAGAAAAAACAACTGCCATTGGCATGTGTCTAGCTCCATCTGGTGTTCCCTGCAATAAAGAACCATTAGAAGATGTCTGGAAAGATGCTACAAAAAAATGACAACTGGAAGTTATAATACCTCTAAGTGCATAAAAAGTAGAATTTGGAAACCAATTAATGGGACTTTCATAATGTGGCCACCAATGTCCTGCAAACTGCACATTCCAGTTTGGTCCTGATCAATTGGATGCCTATGGATAGCAGGATTATGCCACTTGGTGCAAATGATAAAGCCAAATCCCTCTGCAATACTGTGACAATATTGGAGAATATTATGTGTTGGAAATAGAAGAAAAGGTCAATGATGCCAATAACTAATGAGACGAATACCCGAAATTTATAAATAAGTCCCACCAGCCAAGAGCAGCCACATCACCTACATAATAATAAACAGCTCAGTTATGAATATTATCCTGCTATGGGAAAATTTTCTAATAAAATAAAATTGTTCTCTCTTGTTGCACTACGTTCTAAACAGCTTATCTTGTTTAAATGACTATAAGGAGAATAGAGCTTTATAATAGAGTTCACAGCACATATTAACGTGTAGAATCTACTAATGAGTGATTTTTGAGTAAATAAAATGACTTTTAGCACAACAGTTTACAAGTTTGCCAATGTTTCTGATTCTGACTTTCAGGATCTCAATAAGCAGTTGCAAAATTGTCTTCATCGATCATATCTTTTTTATTATGAAAGACAGTTTTCCATTGTAGTAAACATGTCTTCCATAGTCTTCTATGAGATTTCTTTGGAAAATATATATGAAAAAATATTATAATCCAAGTAAACATGCCATATAGTGCATATCTTGCTGGAAGGTGGTGTATCAACGATTTCAGATACAAGTCCAGGTATGTGATTAAGGTATGGGTTATTTTGGGGTCTTTTAATGTTTAAAGTATACTTTTACAATTCTGTTTTTTATATTCCGAAAAGGCAATATGGCCAGTTGAAATAGGTTAGCAGTCCCTTTTCTTTTGGGTGGTACTGTGAAGAGCAGCTATGGACCTGATAGGGTTCCATAGTATTTATGTTTAGGTGGATAGGTTAGTGGAATGATATGAATGAATTGAGCTGTGAGGCAAACTCTGTAATTCCCATCTTAATTATATCTAAGTACCATCACCTTCTTCTCATTGTCTCATACCCTTCTTGGTTCGTTACTGGTTTTAACTATAACATACTAGAACTAAGTGCATATATTTCGAGAGAAGAAAATAAAACTTACCAGATATCTTTAGAAGAGTAAAGGTTGTCGCAGCAATTAGAAAGACCATAGAAATTGCAACCCAAAAGTGCTGAAACACAAAGAGAAAAACCCACAGGACAACAGGTTAAAAAGGATAACAAACTAAATACCTACCTATATAATGAATTTGAAGTAAATAATCCAAAAGAACATTAACCAGCCCAATATCCATGTAGATGGTCAAATCTATATAGTGTCAGTTAATCGGTTTTCCCAAATACTAATTACTTCAATGCAAATTTGTTGCTCTTTCTCATATATTTAGATTTAGTAGCTAAAGGTATCCATATAAGAAAAGGACTAAAACAGTTATACAAAATGAGTATTCATACCAAATTTCTACAACTAACTAATAGACAAAAACCTTACAGGAAGTGTCTCCCACATTGCTTCATCACTCATTATTTCTTCATCCCCAGGCATCAAGGCTCTACACATCCTACAGAAATAGAAATCAGTACCTATTGCTGTCCTATTTTTAAACACTTTATGTTTCTGGATCTTGATATGCAGATGAGAAACCACCAATAATTTTTGAATGTTTTATGTTCTGTATCTAAACATGATCTCATATGAAATCACATCCAAATGAGATATCTCACAGAAAGAATGTTTCCAAATGGATGGTCTGATAACATTTTTTACAATTATACAAAGAAAATAATAATTGAAAAGTAGTTTGATAAAGTATGTATGTTACAGGAATAGACTCATAGATGCCTAACATATTTAAAACATTGCACCATAGCCAAACAATTTCAATTGTTTCAACTAAGAAATGCATTGCAAATGAAACACTTATAAATATTCTGTATTCGGATGCAGATGTGAAGCAACCAATAAATTTTAAATTCGTCTTTAACTAAGTTTAGTTTCTAAACATAATCTAATCCAGATACGATTCCAGAACAAATATTTTTGTATCCATTAGTTCCCAAATGAAACTTGCAGCCAGAAAGCTTACCCTAACAGAAATCTCTTTTTTCTAAAAGACACAATTATTCATCTTCTTACGTGTATTCATTTCACAAACTATTTATACAAATCTTACCTAACATTGTCAACCAAAATTGCTATTTCAAGTGTCAGCAAAGGAAAGAAGATAATCTTCAAGTTCACAGCTGCAATACAATGAATTCCATCACTAAAACAAGTATATATATAAGTCATAAAGATTCTGAATAAGCAAGTATACCATATATATTCTGGAGATATACACAAAGTAGTAGTTCAAATGCAACAGCCAAAGGCATAGCCATTACAGCATGAAAAGGCGCCCACTGTCATCATAAAACAAATCAATATTTCTTATTTGTTTCCACAAGAACAAAATAATAGATATTATACCCGTCGATCATTAGGCACTGTTGGTGCAGGTAAGGAGAATCTAGCTCGAGCTATAATTAGATGAAACAACCATAGAGGACTAAAAATTGTCCTGAGAATGAGATAATCAAAACATTAATAGGTTTCAAATTGTAATCTGATTATGAACTAGAACATGACGATGCGATTAAAACAGAAATTTGATAATAAGGAGATGAATTACGAACCACCACGAGTAACTGACGATGCGATCGAGCTTGAGAACGAGGAGCAGAGTGAAGGAGAAGAGAGAAAGGTGTGTGGCTAAGGCCTGTAGAGCTTTGACGACTCTTCTCCAGCTCATCGTTGTAGCTCTTCGCTGAAGCAATAACATAACTGAAATGAAGGAAAAGCTAGAGCGTTTTTGTTTAACTAGATATCGGCATATCTATATTATCTATAGATAGTTTTGAAGATTGAAGTTGAGAAAATCCGGAGTTTCTCATAAGATGCCAAATTTCATCAATTTGATCTTTGGATTTTGGATTGTGAACGAAGACAAAACCTCGAAGCTTTCTCTTTCTCTCTCTATATATATAATTATATATATATTATTCTCCCGCTTCGCTTTCACGCAAAAGCAGCTGAAAAAGAATTGCAGCTACCAATGAGGAAGAAGGTGGTTACAAGTTTTAAGAACCATTGAAAAAAATTAAAAAATGGTTAAATATTTTGTTAAAAAAAACCCAAATTATAAAAAAATAAGTTTTTTTTTTTAATTTAGATTACATTTTATGAATTAATAAATAAAATATTCATATCACTAATTTAATTATCGAATTTTAATAATTTTGTAAGTTTAAATGTCAAATTTTCAAATATCGGTAGTCAAAACTTTAAACACGCTGAAATTATTTATTATTTATAAATTAATAAATTATTTATTATTTATTATTTATAAATTCGGTTGTTAAATTAATAACATAAATATTTTATTTATTTATAAATGTCACGTGAATAATAAGTGAACGTTATTTGAAATCGTTTAGACAAAATTTCGTTATGCTCACTCTAACAATAAAGAGTTTAAATTGTAAAGTTTGAGAGATTCTAAATCTTAATTGATTTATAATAAGAAGCCATGATTTGACAATTCGACCCAAAATAAATTGTAGCATAATTTAAATTTTCTAATTTTTCATGGGTGTTAAACTTTAATTCGAATGTATTTTCCATTTATAATCCTTTTCTATACATAATATTCTTTATTAGTTAGATAAGATCACATCATAATAATTGTTATTAATATAAATAGTTAAAATGTGAAAATTACTTAATTTTTACTATTTAAATTGAACTATAAAAAAGTTATTCTAATTTAAATAATTACATATTTTTTGTTTACTATTAAGATTATTTTACGGTGAATCATCTATTTGGTTGAAGAAAAATTTCCGAATATTTAATGATTATATTCGTCTAATTCATATTATTCATGATGTTATTTTTATGACGTTTTTTTATATTCAATCTAGACAACCGATCAATCGAGGAGTTAATCGTTATACAAAACAATTCTGATCATTTTTTAAATTTTTTTCATATAAATAATAGTATAATAAGACTTAATTTATTAAAACTATGAAGTTGTATTTTTTAAAAATAATAATAAGATCTATTTATAATAATCCAATTGTCATTTTTCATTTTATTACCTTCTTCTCCAATTTAAACTATCCTAATCTAATGGGGGGTTATTTCTAATTTGATTATTAATTTTGTTAATTATTTTTGAAAATATGAACCTAATGATCTATTTATGTGACAACATTTGGTCATTAATTATACAAGTAAAATGAAATTAGGATATTGCATATCTTACTCTTCTTTTATTTTATTTTTGTCATTTAGTTGAATTTTACTTATATTAATGATTAGTTGTGTTTATGAAAGAAGTATAATTTAGTCTATACCTTAAAATTAATATTTAATCCATAGCTAGGAACTTTCCTTATCTATATATTGTAATGGATAAACATAACTTTCATATTTAATTCATAAAAAGCTCTGACTCATCACCCCACTTGCTTAATTTAATTTGGAAGTTTCTTTAATTTAAAAAAAAGTAGATAACCATATTATTTAGTATTAATTTATGTTATATTTTGAAGGGAAAATAAGGTATAAATTATAATGAAGATAATGTGAATAAAAAAATACTTGTTTTTCAAACTCAACATTAAACAAAATATTCTACTAGTTTCAGGATTAATAAAACTAATATTATTTTCTAAAATAAATATTATTTGTAAAGAAAAAATAACTCACCAATAATAAAAATAATGAATTGAATAATAGAATAATACATTACGGGACACGTAATTTCCAGGAAAGTCTTGTGGGACCCTATTCATGGAAATTTCCTTTTCTTCAAATTCGTTTAAACAAAAACACCAACACTACCTATCATAATCAAGCAAGTTGAAAATATTAATATAACATTTCAAATAAATTAATAAAATTATTGGCCAAAAATACTTACTTTAAAAAATTGGTACATCATGGACAAATTTATAAAAAATTAAATACAAAATCTAACTATTTTCGATTTTTTTTCGAAATCTTTCATTAATAAAACTCGAAAGAACACTCAAACAAAAGAAACATTGTATGTGTGAAAAGTAAGTTAAAATTATAATAAAAACAACCCAAATTCGAATTGACATTTATAAAATCATTAGGCACCTGATTTTTTTAACAATCCACCCCAATTTATTACATCACAAAACTCAGAATCCAAGTATCCAACAAACTTCGAAAGCCAAAAGATAATCACAAAAGGTCATTACCAAATAGACAGACACTTTGTTCTTACAGATTTTGACCAATTTGCACACAAATCTTAACAATTTTATATGTAAACAAACATCAAAACCAACATTATAGTATCAAATTTCTGACATTATCATCATCGTTTCCTTTTTTGGCCAGAAATTGTTGATGACAACGATGACGGCTTAAAACCCCCAACAAGTATCTTGGAAACGGATGATGTGTTTATCTTCCTTCTCTTTGCCTCCAGCTCAAGCCTCCTTGAATCCGAATAATGGCTTGACCCACCAAAAATAGAAGAAGAGTTTATTTGAGCTCGTTTCTCCTTTCTGTTTTTCTCAAACTTGTGCGGGAACCTGACACTGGCTGCTTTAGCTGCATCGTCTGCAGATGCAGGAAGTAGTCGGACACCCAGGCCAATCTTCCTGGCAGTACCCTCCTCCTCCCTAACTCTTTTCTTTTGACTCTGAAGAAAAACCGAAAAAAGGGAAACATCATTGTTTGATGGAGGTTATTTGGGTCTTGTTCGGTATAGGTTATTGAAAAGTGAGTTATTATAAAAAGGGACAAAGGTATAAATATATTAGAAATAGTTTGGTATTTTGTTCATGATTTGAATGATTGATTGAATGGGGGTTATATGAGATTAAACTCAACTAACCCAAACCGAACAAGGCCTTAAGTCAGAACGATTGTCGACCACCAGGATTTAATTCAAATAAACCCCTTATCCTATCATGAATCACCTCATCTATCAAATTCTTCAAATCATCAACTAAAATAGCCTTATTGTATTTTTTATAACATTAAAATATTAAATACAAAAGGATATTTTGGTCGTGTAACCCAAATAATCCATTTTTTTATCGTTAGAAAAATAAAGTCAAATCCCTACATCAAACATGCTTGAAGCAAAGAGGATTGTTCATACCCTAAGTTGTGATCGTAGTGCCTTGTTGAGAGAATAATCATCTGAATGCCTTGAATCAGATATTCGCTGAAGTCGGACCAGTACAGGCTCAGCTTCTTTCTTCTTCTTCAAATCTTGTTCCTGATGCTCAAGACGGTAGAAGGGATCTGCAAGCTTACCCTTTTCTGGATAACAAAAAATGGGACACCAAGAGCATAAGCAAAACATGAGGGCACCCACATCCTTTCAATTCTTCTATCCATCATCAATTATAATACCAAAATACTCTTATTTGTTTCTTTATAACATTTTAAAATTTCAAATACTAAGACCTAAATAATCCCCTCACTTATTCATCAAAAAGATGTTTTTCAAATAATCTGATTTTTAACCCATATTACCCTACATTATTTCAAAACTGACATTTTGTCAAAATCTCGATCTCATTGAAAAATTGACCAAGTTAAAATTACTTTTTAGATCATAATCTATATTATAGACTTATAGTGTGACTTTTGTTGTTTCATTTGGTATACAATTTTCTTTCTAGATCCAAATTTTAGTGCAAGTTTTTGCTTCATTTGGTATAAGAGATTATTTTTCCATGTTCATCAAACTATTTTTCTGGATTATGATCCAAATTCTTGCGATTATTTGTAAACATAAAAAATACAGATGTTTTTCAGATCATGATCAAAATGGAAACAAAAAAGTGTATACCAAACAGTCCAATAACTACCTTCATCTGCAGGAAGCTCAAAGGTTTCTGCATCTTCAACATCATACACTTCAGTCTTTTGCTGGGCACCACTGATGATCAAATATGCACAGTTTTTTGGATCGGTCTGAATAACAATCTCATTCTTGCAGCATGGTGCCTTCATGGAGAAGTTCCATATCTGAAATAAAAGGCAAGCAATAAATCAGAAAGTTTTCATTAGATACATACACCTTCTAGAAAGGGATAAGATTCGGGAATACGCTTTCACAATCCGAATCTCCATATTCAATCTAGTTACTTTACCTTTGTAGAGTAATAATTTCCAACTTGCTTTTTCTCTGCATTGAACCTTACACCCTTTGCGATCATAGAGTTGCAGCCACCACACCATATATGGTAAGGCATCTCGAACCTGGAGAAATTTATCAAATTTAAAATAAGAAAAATTTAGGAACCAGCAACTATTTTTGGGAAATTTAAAGCTTTCGATCTCATTAGCTCTTAGATTTATGTTTAGAAAATAAACATGGTAGAACTTATTATACCTTATAATCAAAATTCCTTGGTCTAATTTCCTTGCTCTCTCCCTCAAAGCATGTTGACCATTGAACTTGTTCAAAGAACCCTGAAGGAATAACATTTTAAAACAAGTGTCATTTCAGAGTTTACATAATTCCATGTGAAGAGATGTGATAAGACTACTAAATACCTTTTTTGGAGTCCATTCTGGAGGATAGTAAAAGTTATCTGCTCTAGCAGCTGCAAGTGTCGACTGCAGAAAACAAACGAGGCAAGGAATACATGATTAGAAGCTGAAATTGAAGGATGCTGAGATAAGTAGCAATGTAACATAAAAAACCATTATGAATCAAAGCTTGTCGGGTTAATCTTTTTATTAAAAACTAAAGATCTGATAAAAGAATGGGTTCTGAGACTGCAAATACTTGAATAAAATAGCTAGGACTAGGTTCATACTTAATTCCACAACTACCTAGTTCAACATTGTTTCATGGAAACACTACATCTGTTGTGACCCGTTAAGAATGTAACATGTAATCGTAACTAGACAGAAAGAAGATAGACAAGATTGAGGGAGAAGAGAAGAGATCGAAATAGACAGACAAAGAGCGACCACACAATGCCAACTTGTAATTAGAGAGAAAAATAGAAAGTACTTTAGTACAAATATCATCATACCCGTAATGAAACTAGTCTAAGGTTATATATTCTTCTAACAATAGTAAAATAAGTAATAAAACATAACTACAGAAAATCCTGCCACATGATGTGGGATCACAACAACATCTTATGATGATTTCAATAATCAAGAGTAACGCCCTTGAGCTCACAACAGAAAAGAGCATCATATATAAACAAATGAAACCAATTTTACTAAGATCATCGAAAAGCCGATAAATTCAGGTAAACAATTTCATACGAGAAATCATCGATTAGGACAAAATCGATGTGGACATATTTAGCATCATAGGCATAGGAGAATAGGCAGGTGTAAGAAAACAAAAAAACAATAGATTTCCAAATACTAAGATCTCCTGAAGAATGCATAAACAGCAAATCGAAGGATATGTAAAAAAAAATAAAAACCCTAATCGGTAATAAGAACAGCGGGATCAGATATAAAACAAAATCATGAGAAGAATTAAGAGAAAGGATGATATCTTACCATCTTCTTTCTCTATTCTAATGCCTCCTTCCTCCTCCTTCGACCTCTCAAGAAGAAACTATGGCGATTTCAATGAAGTTCCAACTTTTATCTGGGTTTTCTATTGTCGGTCTTTTCTGCTTTATATATATATATATATATATATATATATATATATTTTTTTTTTTTTTCATATTCAAGTTATTTATAAAAATAAATAATTAACAAAATAAATTATAAAATAATATTAATTAATATATATTTTGAAGGTATATTAAATATTTAAATTAATTATGTTATTTGAATATAGTTTATATCTTTTATATCAAGATTTAGTGATCAAATGTTTTTTTATTAGAATTTGGTGGGTATAACAATTTGTAATATATGTCAAATTTAATGGTAGGTCATTAATTTTATTATATAATTTTACTATTTTATGGAGTATATTTGTATTATTCTTTTGTTTGAATATATTTGATAGATATTGTTATTTATTTTTTAATTATTTTTAAAAATTATTCTTATTTAATTTAATTGAGAATTAAATATTTGATGTTATATATATATATAAAAATAATTTAATAATAATAATTTAAATGAAATAAATAATTTTATAAGTAATATTATTGTAAACTCTTAGAAGTTAACGATTTACTAGTCTTTTGAAGCCCAACTGATTCTAAGACCCTTAATGGGCAATATTCTACTTATTGATTGGGCCCAATTGGGTCTACTTATTTTAGTTTCTTTTTTATTTATTTTTCCAAATAGAAAATTTGAAGGTTTTTTCATATCTCTCTTGACTATGGTGCCCACTGCCCACTGATTGGTTTTTCTTTTTGTAGTTTTTTATTTGTATATATATATTTTTTATTGAATATATTTGTTTTTTTTTTTTTTTTTTTTTTTTCTAAACTAATATCAAGGTCGTTTTGGGTTTTTCAAATAATCAAAAAAAATCAAACATTACATCACTCTCTTTCATCCATAAAATCAATCATTTCATTATAATCAAAATACTAAAATATTCTTTATTTTAAATTATTATTTTTTATTTTATTTATATATATTAATACCCTTAAAAAAAATTTACCAACAAAATATTCTCACCTCCTTAAAATCATCACTCAACATCATTTTTTTCCCTCTAGGTTATTTCAATAACCCAAACCACTGAACAAGGCCCAACCTTAAGTATATACCTTAAGTATATTTAGTAAGTAGAGTGAAAGTAAGTATATATAGATCTACTTATGATACAAAAGTAATATTTATTATAGGCTTGACCTCTAAAATGGTCTCATCCTAAATGTTGCAACAACCACCGACTTGCTTGCCTATCGTGATTAATTTGTTTATGATGGGGACTCTTGCGACGTCTTTCTTTTTAAAACCAATACATTGAGAGCTTTTTGAACTCTAATTTGAGCGGATAAAATGTGTTACAATTATCTTTATTGACAAGTTCACTTGTTAGAATGTGTTTTCTAAACGGAAGTTGAGGGTTCTATATATATTAACACGTTTTGCCTTCTCATAAAAGGAAATTTACAAATGTAATCCTTTGCTCTGCCCGCATGAGTAATTAATTAATTAAAAGTGACCCAACACTAGGTTAGTAGGTTAACAATTGGGATGCATAAATAGTTTGTTAAAGTTTATTTAAGAGAGGCATTGTACGTATGAGTAAAATAATAATAAAGTTATAGTAGACTTTATAGGTCGACTTAGTTGTATTAAATTGCTACATTCGATATTATTGTTACATGTAAAAGTTGACTTTATATACAGATATTTTACAAAAAGGATCCCCCATGCATTGTCCAAGAGAGGAAAAAGTGATTAATAAATTCAATTAATATAAGTCTAGTCAAACTTATTAAGATAGAGAAAAGTAAAAAGATTAGACATTTCTCAAGTTACCTTCTACGTACGTACAGAAATTAGGGTTGATTTTTAGGTTTCGTACCACCATTACTATTTATTTTACCTCGATCCTTCAAATAGAACACACTTGTATCTTTTTTTTCAATAATTTTATTTACTTGTTATGTCATTGAAAATTTGAAAGGTAGATCTTTCAGATCAAAATATTTCAATTAAGATTATTCATTTAGGCTCTTCCACTAGACTATATTAAAAACTAGTTAAGCCTATCAAATATTTTAAACGAGTCTTAATCAAAATAAAAATGGGTTAAAAACATAATCTATATAGTCTTGTTCAAAAATAATAGTTTGGGTTATCTTATCCATTCTCAACCTATATTAATGAATAATATGGGTTGGTAACGGGTTAGGTTGAGTATGATTTGGATAATACAGATTGAATTTATCTGTTTGTTACCACATAGATTTGATGTTATTGGGTAAAAAACATGTCGGGTTTAGTCCCATGTTCTCTTTGGCCGGGTTTCACACAAGGTACATTTTAGATCTTGTTTACTTCCATCATTTTTCTTGCTTGCTAAATGACGGACAACTATATATATATATTTTTTTTAAAACGCATTTTCTGTATATTGTGTGTCTGAGTTTAACTAGGATCGGTCATTGGGTGAGGCCACATAAGTTGCCGCCTAAGGCCACCCTTTTTCCTGGCAGTCTAGCTACACTTGAAATAAAAAATTGAACTAATGACATTTAACTAATTAGACTAAATTAATTTTATTAATAATAAACAAAATTATTATAATTTTTCAAATATAACCAAAAACGTAAAAAGTGAAGAAAAAAACACTTTTTTCCCTCATTTAGATCATGATTTTTGATATCTCATTCGACATGGGTATATAAAGATATGATAGTAACAAAAATCATTTCTCAAAAAGACTTATATTAATGTTACAAAATTGTTCACATTTCTTTTACTTAGCTAGTTTATTTAATTAATTTGCTTTGATATAATTCAAGGTTTGACAATCTAGCTTATATAATAACCCTTTATAATACATGGCTTGCCTTCTAAGCAACATTTTGGGAAGAGAAGAGGGTCTACCGCCATCTGATCTCCATCTCTCGAATAAGCAAATTAACACTCTTTTCTCACATCTATACATATTTCATATAATCACTCATGATCAATAAATCCTATTCAATTTCAAGCTGTCAAACATTCATAAAACTCTCTTATCTTCTCCATGTTTCGTCTTTCTATCTTTCCTTCCTCATTGCCATGCCCGTTCTCAACTTCCCTCTACGTTCCCTTCTCGCCATTATTCTTTTGATCTCACTTTCCACGCTATTATTTCATGATGATCTACGAAATCTTAATACAATATCCAAACCCTCAATTCTCCATCGAAAGGCTCTAGCAAGCACGTTTGATTTTGCCCCCTTCATAAATCATCGCGGCCATCATAACTTGCGAAGGCAATCACACAAAATAGAGATAGATCCAAGCTATGGCCAAGAGAAGCACCTCGTGCCAAGCGGTCCAAACCCATTGCATCATTGATCAATGAACATTTTGTACCATGATTAATAAGTAATTCCGAGTAAGATTTTTTTTTTCTTGTATTTAAAAAACTTTTGTGAGGAAAGAATCTCGAATAATCTGTTTTGTCGGCTCTTTCATATAAAAGAAAAGAAAGTGAGTAATATTTGTATACTTTTGAGAAATTGATGTTCATAATTGGCAAATTAAGTTATGTAAACTTGCCCTATGTTAATTTGGGGGTGGCCAATAATTAATATTGATTGTACAATTTATATTTTGTTTTCAAGTTTAATGATAAAGTACATTATAATTAGAAATATGAGTAGCCGTTACGGCACGGCATTAAAACATGTATCATGATGCTGTCTTTTTATTCTTCTTAATTCTTTTACTTTTGTTTTTGCTGACCACATAGGATAATAATTAGTATTTTCTTTTATTTCATTTTTTAAAAGAATTAATTGAATTGTGTCAAAATTAAAGGTTGGTATTTTCATATACAAATTTATCAATTTTTATAGGCAAATTTAAAAGTAAATAACTCATAGATCATGAATTTTAAGTTGTAAAAATAGAGAAATTTTGACCTTCCATCGTTATGACCCAATTTGGAAACACCTATATCCAAAAGTATATATATAAGTTTGAGCAATTTTTTTTTTTTATTAAAAATTGTTTTTTTAAATATTTTATTGTGATATTAGTTTAGATGGAATAATATTTTGGTAATATATATACTTTAATTATTTATATATTCTTCAAACTAAACTTATAACTTAATATAACTTTATTGCAGCTGTTTCCACCAAAATATGTATATATTAATTATAAATTGCTAAAATAAAATTTAACTAATTTTATGAGGTTGCAATAAGATTTGAGTTCATGCAACCAATTATCTAGGGTTTTCCCCCAAAACTCTAGCATCCTTATTTGTTATCATATTAGCTAGACATATTTAATAAATTTAATCCGTGTTTGACATCTAATTAATATAATTCTAGTATAATTTAACCCTAAGATTTGTATTAAAAATATCAATTGTAGACCTTGTTTCCAAGATCCTAAGTTTAAATACTAATATTCCAAAAATAATTTTATTCCCATCCTTTGAAATGAACTAGATCATTAATAAAGAATTTTATTAAAATAATATATAACATTGCATATTTAATTACAAACAATTCAAATACTTAAAAAATGTAAAGGTAAGACATTATATATATATATATATATATATATATATAACCCACTAATAATGAGATTTGTTTTACCATATATATCTAATTTGATCATATTTTTAATATATAAAGGTACGACACTATATATATATATTTGATCATATTTTCAATAAACAACTTTAAGACTTACAATGATTATGGGATTAAAATAAAGATTAAAATAAAGATGTATTTATTAAGATAATTTGAAGGGATAATATATATATATATATATATATATATATATATATATATATATATATATATATATATATATATATTCCATTTTTCAATTATTACTCCTTAAAGTCTATATTATCAGATTTTGTTTCTTACTATCAAATACATTTGAAACACATCAATTATTAATTATAAAAATACTAATATTATATATTAAATAGTTATAAATTATTTAAAATAGGTCAAAATATAATATTAAATATATAAATATTGACTTATTTATGATATTTTATGAATTTATTTATATATATTTATAAGAATAATTAATACAATTAAAATATCAATATAACATAGAAATACGGTCTTAAAATATTAATATTGTTTTTAAATAGTTTATTTAAAATGTCATGGTACATGTTTAAATTTGTATAAAATAATATGACAAAAATAATAATTTATTATTTTGAAAAAATAAAACTTTAAAATAATTTATGATACTTTAATATATTTTAAGTAATTAATAAATATTTATAATTTTATTATATAACAAAAAAACGTTTATATTAATTTTTAAAAAATATTATTAAATTAAAAAACTTAATTGAAAATGAATTAAAAAACTAAAAAAACAAAATATTTAAATTAAAAGATAAATATATTTAACTAACAACATTAACTTTAAAAAATAATAAAGTATGTATTTCAAAATTATGTAATTTAATGAGTCATGAAAGCAAAATTCAATATAAAATTATCAATTATTCATAATTTTAAATATCAATTAAAAACTATGTTTGATGCTTGGGGATGCAACTAACAAATGAGCTGATGTAAATTATAGATCAAATTAAACTTTTGTGTTAAGTTAAATTTTAGGTTTTTGATGAATTTTAATTGTAGTACTTTTTATTTTTCATAATACATATAACATTTAAAAATAAATAATCTCCTAATCTGAGTTGTTATATATCGATTTCAAAGTTGAAGAATTTATGGCAGGAATAAATGCTACCGGGAAAGAATATATATAGTTCACATTATAAGTTTATAACTAGTCATAAGTATAATTATTAATTTTATTTCTATTTTGAAAATTAAATAATAATAATAATATTTAATAATAAAAAAAAAGTAAATATCACTTAGTCAACACTGGCTGGCCCACTTTTTATTTAGTTATTATATATTATTTAATCATTAATTTGAATTGATTCATACTTTTTTTTTTGTTAATTTAAATTTGAGTTTAAAAAAATGTCAATAATTTATTTAGAAATATATATATATATATATTAAAAATTTTCATGTCAAACCCATTGAAAACTTCTAATGAAAATAGAAGAATATGGGGACAAAATATTTGCTCAAAAAATCAAGAACTTGTTTGATGTTGGAATTTAAAATAAATATTCTAAATGTTTAAAATTCTACAAAATAAAAATAAAAATAATTTAATTATTCAAAAATAAAATACCATAAACAAGTTTTACTAAAAAAAATCAAGAAAAAACATAATATGTATTGAGCTATTAATAAAATAAAGTAGTTTAAATGTTACGTACATTTGTTTAATGTTGACAAAGTCTCATGCCACTACCCCTACTTTATAAAACAGTTGACATATTCTTATTTCTAGTGATGTAATATTCAAAATAAATTTACATTTCTTTATCGTGTTTGGTAGTATTAAAAGGGATTTAAATAATGAAATAAAGACCTTTTCCTTTCTTACAATGATATTTTTTTTTATTTTCATTTTATTAAAAATATACATCTCTATCACAACAACAAAAGTGTACCTAAAAAATAACATTTTTTTGTAAAACTAGTACAATATAAATAAATCATGACCAAACAAAGTTAGAGACATACAAAAGTTAATTATTAAAAAAATAGTATAGATGAAAATAGAGGATCAATATTAATATTTATATGAATAAAGATAAAATTGTTAAATTGAGTCTTTTTATTTGTCAGTCATTTTCTTTTAAATTCAAAATCAAATCAAATTTTGTTTTAATGGCACTCAATTTATTATAAATAAATAAATAAAATATCAATGTAATTTCAACAAAATTAGGGTTTTAATAACATATTTTTTAAAATTTAATAGTCAAAATTTTTAATTCTTTAAAATTCAGTAAATAAATAAATGATATGATTTTTTTATTTTTTATTTTTTTATATCTTTAAAAATAATAAGTCAAAACGGTAAGATTTAAAAAAAAATATATGAAATTTCGCTTTGCATGAATCAATAACTCAATTTGACTATTGAACCTATCAATAATTATAAAATATATAAATTGTTAATTTTTTTATATATTTATAATAAATAAAGATTTTTATATTATATATAAAATAAAAAATAGATTATGAAAAAAAAAGTTTATAAAACGCCAAAAGAAAAAAAAAAACTCATTCAAACCCTTTATTTAATATCCTCTATCCAACCACTACCCAAAAATCAAGTCAAAAGTCAAATATACAAATAATATATATATATACATAATCAAGAATTTAAACCCTAGCTTCCATTGATATCATTAAGATGGTTTATCTATCTCAGTTATTGCAGCAAAAATCACAATATTTTGTTTCATTTCCCTTAGCAATCGGTTTCTTCGCAACAATCTCAGTACTACTAACTCTCTGCGCCAAACATGCAAGGAAATCAAAAACCCTGCCGCCGCCGTTCAATCCATCGGCCGACGAGCCGATGATACCGCCGCGATCGCCGCTGCGTTTTCCGAAGCAGTTGATTTCGAGCATAGGTGATAAGGCTTTGCCGTTAATATATCACCACCATAACAACCGCCGCAAGAGCGATATAAAAGGAGGAGACGACGTGGAGAAAGGGATGTCGGCGGCGGCGGCGGACGGCGGCGAAGGGTTGTGGCAGAAAGCGATATTGATGGGAGAGAAATGTCAGCCGCCGGAATTTTCTGGAGCGATTTATTATGATTATGAAGGAAAGAGGATTTCAGAGATGCCGAAATCACCTAGGGCTAATTTTAGGGTTAATGGAATATTGTAGAGTTTGTTTTTGTTTCTTGTTCATAGAGAAGGGAATTATTAGTAATATTTTAAAGTTATTATTATTTTATTAGTTTTTATGAATTTTAAGTGTCTTTAGTGACAATTTAATTTGTTAATAGGAAGATATATGACTGAGAATACTTACTT
This sequence comes from Impatiens glandulifera, assembly GCF_907164915.1. Taxonomy (NCBI): domain Eukaryota; kingdom Viridiplantae; phylum Streptophyta; class Magnoliopsida; order Ericales; family Balsaminaceae; genus Impatiens; species Impatiens glandulifera. The sequence continues at coordinate 3,453 of NW_025919456.1, read as the reverse complement.
ATATACTTTTAAGTATATTAAAAAAAATATCAATTTTTTTCATAAATAATAAACAAATTAAAAATATATTTTCTCATAATTAATTTGGTGAACCTAAGGCTATATTAGTAAACCAAACTTAAAATAAATAATATATACAAAATAGTCTAAACCTTAATTGCCTTAATTATTAATTATAATATTATACATATCTAATTTCATTGGTTTCTATTTGAAATTGTTAATAATTGTTTAAGATGTTTATATATGAATTTTAATAAGTATCTTATGATGACGTATGAGATTACACGAGAGAGTGCACAAATTTGACTTTTGCTACAATTTCAATTTCAGTTATTTGTTTATTTAATTTATCAAATCTGGTTACATTAATTCATAAATTAAAACAATATCACCATCTCATGCGATTATAAACAATAATATTGACCAGTTATATGCCTATTTGCATTTATAAATTAGTTTTTTCTCACTTTAATTTTTTTTAATAAACTAGTTTTTTTTAACAAAAATATTTTCCACGTAAAATGTAAAATAAACCTTTTTTTTCATTAAAATTAATACATTGGATGGTTGTTTATGGACGACTCATAAACACATTTGACTGGTCTAAGGTTTTTCGGATTGTTATTAGAAGTTTTTCTGAAATTTGGTAACTTTGGTTTTATAATATCACATTTGGTAAAGGCATATGATCAAAGTTATCAGGTACGGAACGAATCAAGTTGGGGTTAGCTTGAAAAACATTGAGGGGAACTTAAAAAATTACGAAAAAATTATAGATAAAATGAGAGTAATTAAATACATTGTTTTTTTTTTTAAATTAGATAAAAAATAGTGTATTAAATTAAGAATTTAATAAATTGTGGATAATACCACATTTGTACTTTAATTTTTTTTTCTGGGTGGGTTAGCCCTACAAATATTCGTCCCCCTAAAATATTGAAATAGCTTATAACTATTGTATAGAAAAGTAACAAAATGACTACGATTCAATAACTAATTAATAGACTATACTCATGGTTCTTTATTAATGAATAAACTTATTTGACAAGAAATGAGCCTAGCTTTGAATTGACTATAAAAGTTGTTTGATCATAAATGCTCTATGCTTTGATTTATAAATAGTAAAATCATGTAGCTTGTAGACAGTTTTTTCTTACAAAGAGATGGGTGAAAATCAAAACTCTAAAAATGCCCTCTTTGGAATGGGATGAATTGTTTAAATAATATTTCACCGAATTGATATTATAAAAATAAGTTGTGTTGTTTAGTAAAAATTTATTAATATATTAATAAAAAATATAATATTTAAATATATATATATATATATATATATAATGTATTTTAATATTTGATTAATAATTATTTAATGAATACTCATAATATGTGGTATAAATGTATTAATATATATAATAAAAACTCATATTAAATTATGATATCAAAATATTCTTAAAAAGTATACATGATAGGTCGACTTTCATTATTAAAATTTCATGAATTCGTTGTAATGAAATAATCCACTAGCACACCATGAAGTTATCGCTTTCTTCAAACATGCTAACCTAGGCATCCCACTCCGAACTCCTTCATAACTGGCAATAATACCAATTATTACCCAATAAATTAAGGTGAAATTATATTATAACAAATTCTATATATTAGTAAAATCGTGATAATTTTGAAAACAAATGAATAAGTGACTCTCGACTATACAAACTACACAGTTATAACGCATCCCTTATTTATGTACATGTCATCGTCTAATCCTGTAGTGAATCGCAATCCAGCCAAAAAAAAATAAAATTTTATCGGACTATGTTCATGTGGTCCATTGTAGCTTAATAATAAAGTCACACAACACAATATTATAATTGATGTCCCTCAATATTAAATTATCTAAAATAGATACAAGCTTGAAATGTACTAATTCTTTGCTAAATTGGGAAATTCTTGAGCCACAATTATCAACAATAATAGTATATAGTAAGAGTAACCATATTTATATTTGTAAGTTAATTAATTTAATTGAAAAAATATAAAATAATTATCTTTCTTAAAAAAATGGTTATTATTGCCCATCAAAACACATTATTCTATATATATATGCTATCAATCTCTTTCATGGTTATTACTTAATTTGGAGTCTTTTAGTCTTTATTTCTCAACTCATGATTTCATCACATGGGATGATCGATCATTTATAAACAATTAAAGTTTATAATTAAAGTGTGATCAATTAAATATCTCATCATTTATACCCATTAAAGATAGTTACATTAATGATCATTTATAAACCTATACAAGCTAAGTATGTTTTATTAAATCCATATTTTATTCAAATAAATTCAAATCATAAACCTCAACTTCTTACATTAAATTACTACTATTCAAAGACTTAAACATGTTAAATTATTAATTTGATTCACATTTAAACATGTTTCAACTATTTATTACAATTAAAATCTATCTTTTAAGAATTTAGAGTTATTATCAAATTGTGTTTAAGTATATTTGTTTTGTAGTGGATTTGATTTGAATTAATTTTTTTAAAAATAAATTTAATAAAATTTTCGTTTAAATTCAATTCCACTTCAACTCTAATTGTTTCATTCGATACCTAATTATTATTTATAAGTGTACTAAATAATAATTTTTGTTTTTGAATTTAAGAAACTAACCCACCTGTTATAGTCACCTCAAATTAAACACGTGACTTAAGTATTTTAGACACCAAACTCTTGTAACTTATTATTCTAGTGGGTTAATTAAATAATAAACTGTTGAATTCAAATAAACTAAACTATTCACATATTGAAATACCAAACAGGCACAAGTTTCCAAGAAAAATATTAGCATCCCATATGAATTCAATTATGTCTCTTCTCCTAATTCATTGAACTTCAAAATTGCGTCCCTTCTATCTAACTCTTTGCATCCCCTCTCCAAAAGTCATAAGTCTGTTTGATTCAATTAATTAATTATGAAGCGAAATAAATTGTTAAAAGTAATTTGGACCTAATAATGACTTAACAGAATAAAGTAAATCAAACAAACCCTAAACCTTTTCTAGTTCCCTGTCCATGCATACACATGTACATTCATTTATATATATGTATATAAATATGACAACATTCCATGTGAGAATTCATACCCTAAAAAAACAGTCTTTTTGCATAACAAGAAGACATGTTCTCTTTTCCCAAACCCAAATCTCTCACAAACATGTTCTTTGTTCAGGCGGTTATTATAATTCTTCTTCTTCTTCATGTAAACCCTAGCTTAGGGGGTCGGATTGGTAGAACAATGGGGAAGAATGGGTCTGGCGGGACAGGGGTGGCGGCGGCGGCGACGGCGGTTGGATGGAGGGAAGGATTGTTGTTGAGTAGATTGCCGAAATGGATTCATGTTCCACCGTCAGGTCCATCCCCGGATCATAATTCAGTTATTGGCTCT